>NW_016114470.1:0-910 GCF_001604975.1 Cebus imitator | reverse complement strand
TTTTTTTTTTTTTTTTTTTTTTTTTTTTTTTTTTTTTTTTTTTTTTTTTCCAATTTGTGCTCTCTCTGACTGCTTCAATCTAAACTGGTTATTTTTCTCCTAATATAATTATCTCAAAAATTTTGTGAGTCTCCTTAGAATTTTCTTGTGGTTCATCCATTGGATAATAGCTATAATTCCAAATCCCTTTTAGATAATCTCTTAGGCTTTTTAGAGGCCCCGTTGTTCACTGGAGAGGATCTGTGAGGCACACCCTAAATGTGTCTAAAGGGCCTTTGTGTGACTGAATAGTACTCTGGGATATCAACTCTGGACTTTTTGATATCTGCAAAGATTTTCTAATTCTACCTGGGTTTCACCTATAGACTGTTTTGTCGAATGTTTCTTGATTTGACCTTCACTTTTGAAGTTATTCTTAACTTAAACATTAACTGTCTTCTTGAGGGGTTGAGAAATTTCATATCCAGAAAGTCCTCGTTCCTTTGTGATTAACAGTTCTTCCCACAATTTAACTCCCTCCTTTTCACTTTGCCATAAGCAGCAAAAAGAAACCACATTGTATCTCGACAATTTGGTTAGAAATCTCCTTAGTTCATTTGACACATGCTCTACTTTCCATGTTACTGCTGGTGATGTTGCAGACCTGTTTATCACCATTTAACAATAATTTTAATTCCTTCAGTTTTTCAGTAACATGTTTGCTATTTCCTAGTAAATCCTCAGTGACTGTGCCCTCAATATCCACAGTTGTGTTAATAATCTGTTTATAAAAATGGTTGCTTCTCTAATATATTCCTAAAAATCTTTCTATTGATTATCTATCTAGTTCCAAAGCTACTCCCAAATTTTAAGGCATTTGTTATTGTAACACCCCATTTCCAGATACCAAAATATATGTTATTTAGCTATT
>NW_016114469.1:0-910 GCF_001604975.1 Cebus imitator | reverse complement strand
GTCAGTTTTATCAGAGACTAGGATTGCAACCCTTGCTTTTTTTTTTTGCTCTCCATTTGCTTGGTAAATCTTCTTCCATCCCTTTATTTTGAGTCTATGTGTGTCTGCATGTTAGATTGGTCTCCGGAATACAACACACTGATAGGTCTTGACTCTTAATCCAATTTGCCAGTCTGTGTCTTTTGACTGGGGCATTTAGGCCATTTACATTTAACATTTATATTGTCACGTGTGAATTTGATCCTGCCATTTTGTTACTGGCTGGTTGTTTTACCCGTTAGTTGACACAGTTTCTTCATTGATTGAGTCTCTGGTCTTTACATTTGGCATGTTTTTGCAGTGGCTGGTACTGGTTGTTCCTTTTCATGTTTAGTGATTCCCTCAGGAGCTCTTGTATGGCAGGTCTGGTGGCAATGAAATCTCTCAGCATTTGCTTGTTTATGAAGAATTTTATTTCTCCTTTGCTTATGGAACTTAGTTTGGCTGGATATGAAATTCTACGTTGAAAGTTCTTTTCTTTACGGATGTTGAATATTGGCCCCCACTCTCTTCCGGCTTGTAGGGTTTCTGTGAAGAGATCCACTGTGAGTCTGATGGGCTTCCTTTTGAGTGTGACCCGACCTTTCTCTCTGGCTGCCGTTAGCATTTTTTCCTTTATTTCAATCCTGGTGAATCTGACAATTATGTGCCTTTGGATTGCTCTTCTTGAGATGTATCTTTGTGGTGTTCTCTGTATTTCCTGGATTTGAAAGTTGGCCTGCCTTGCTAGGTTGGGGACGTTCTCCTGGATAATAACCTGAAGAGTGTTTTCCAGCTTAGATTCGTTCTCCTTGTCACATTCAGTTACGCCAATCAAGTGTAGATTAGGTCTTTTCACATAATCCCATATTTCTTGGAGGCTTTGTTCATT
>NW_016114468.1:0-933 GCF_001604975.1 Cebus imitator | reverse complement strand
GAGGCTGGGAAAGCTGTGTCAGGAGAGCTCTAACCTAGCAGGAGTGTGTGGAAGTGGCGCTGAGCTGCACTAGAACAGCTTCCAGAAGGGTTTGCCCAGCAAGACCAAGCTGCGCATCAGAGGTCAGCGACTCACCACTTTTCAAGTACATGGGCAACGATTATGCTAAACCCAGCCCGAGTTTAGTGGTTCCAGGACAGAGAATCAAGAAGAAATCGCCAGGAGTGGTTGCACAACCACATGAATGTACTTAATGATACTAAACTTTACTCTTATAAGTGGTTAAAATGGTGTATTTTATGTTATGTATATTTTATCATTGTTAAAAAAAATAAGAAGAAGGAAGAGGAGAAAGCAGAGGAGGGAGAAAGAAAAGGAGGAAGAATTAGAAGAAAAAGGAGGAGAAGAGGAGAAGAAGGGAAAAGCAGAAGCTACACTGGCCAAGCCTGGTAGCATCACCTTCGAGGCTGCTGCTCAGGAAGACAAACATTTGGAACTGTGCAAGTATTTTGCTATGCAAAAAGAAAAGGTCATATTCTGACATGGCATTTCATGGACTTGGAGCTTGTTTAAGAGTACTCCATACTTCTTTGCATCCATGGTTTTGAAAGCTAATAAAGACTCTAAGACTGGGCATGGTGGCTCATGCCTGTAATCCCAGCAATTTGGGAAGCCAAGGTTGGGTGGACCACCTGAAGTCAGGAGTTCAAGACCAGCCTGGCCAACATGGTGACACCCTGTCTCTACTAAAAATACAAAAAATTATCCAGGCGTGGGGTACATGCTTGTAATCCCAGCTACTCAGGAGGCTGAGGCAGGAGAATTGCTTCAACCTGGGAGACAGATGTTGCAGTGAGCCAAGATTGCACCACTATCCTCCAGCCCGGGCAACAGAACAGGACTGTGTCTCCAAAACACCAGCAACTCAGGGCA
>NW_016114467.1:0-937 GCF_001604975.1 Cebus imitator | reverse complement strand
TTAAAATTAAAACCCTTTTTTTTTTTTAACCTATTCTTTTTTTTTTTTTTTTTTTTGAACGAAGTCTTGTACTGTCACCCAGGCTGGAGGGCAGCAGCACGATCTCAGCTCATTGCAACCTCTGCCTCCTGGGTTCAAGCGATTCTCCTGCCTTAGTCTCCTGAGTAACTGGGACTACAGGTGCGTGCCACCATGCCCAGCTAATTTTTTGGTTTTTTTTTTTAGTATAGATGGGGTTTCACTATGTTGGCCAGGCTGGTCTTGAACTCCTGACCTAGTGATCCACCCGCCTCGGCCTCCCAAAGTGCTGGGATTATAGGGTTAGCTACTGCGACCAGCCCCTATTCTTGCTTTCTAATTCTGCAGATTTAATAAACATTTAATAAATATTATTTTTTATGTGCTAGGCACTGTGCTAGATCCTAAATATTTTTTAAACAGGCTGTAGCATGAGTATATGTGCCTTTGGTAAAGTCAAGGCATGGCTCAGGGTTGGCAGCTAAATGAGAACCACTGTGGTAGAGATTGCTCAGCAATCACCACAGTCTTTCCTCTGAGTGACACTGAAGATTCATAATCCTCAGGGTAGTATTCCTGGCAGCGCTAGGGCCGACACTGGAGTTGAAACCTGATTTGCTATGCCAAATATAATTGAATAATGTCTGTGTTTTGGTTTGTGACTGCGGGATGTTTTGTACTTTTAGGAAATAGAGAAGGAGGATTTAGCTACTTATTAGATTGTATTATGTTTTACTGTTAGCATTTTCCGGAGAAAGTTTTATTGGTTAGGTATATCAGGGACATTGAATTAGCCTAAAATCAATTGGAGAAAAACTATTGAAAAATTTGGTTATTGATTTGTCTTTTTTTTTTTTTTTTTGAGACGGGGTCTTGCTTTTTCCCCAGGCTGGAGTGCAATGGCGCGATCTCGGCTCAC
>NW_016114466.1:0-939 GCF_001604975.1 Cebus imitator | reverse complement strand
TCTGTGTTTTTATCATTAAAAATGTGTTTATTTTTTTGAGACAGAGTCTTGCTAGACCCAGGCTGGAGTGCAGTGACATCATCTCAGCTCACTGCAACCTCTGCCTCCTGGGTTCAAGCAATTCTCCTGCCTCAGCCTCCCATGGTGGTAGCTGGGGTTACAGGTAGCTACTGACTTCAGGTGATCCGCCCGCCCCGGCCTCCCAAAGTGCTGGAATTATAGGTATGCACTACCATGCCCGGCTCTGAGTCTTGAGAAGGAGGAAGAGTGGGGAGAAACTGCGTTACAGGTGGCGGCTTCAGCACTGGCAAAGGCAGGAGACGCAAGGGCACACAAGGGCATTTTGAGAGCTGCTAGTGGCTGAATATAGTGCAGTGTAGACTGAGGGGTCCTGGGAAACAGCCAAGCCTGGAAAAGTGAGGAGAGGGCAGGTCCAAGAAGCATCATTTGAACCATGTACCAAGGATAAAGGGAACTGCGGAGGCATCTCAAGGTGAGCGACAGTGTCGCCCTGACCTTCAGAAATTTCCTCTGCCTGCTTTTGGGGAGACTGGACTAGAGGGGCTGAAGTTAGGGGATGTTCAGTTTATTTTTAGATGAGGAGCCTCGCTGCCTGGGACCTCACAGTGGGAGCTGTCTCTAGAACCCCGGTGATCCATGCAGGACATTTGGGAAACCAGAGAGTCACAGAGCCATACAGCTGCAGACAGTCCTGGGGACATGAAGCAGGCACCTTAAAGAAGGCCACCAGGACAAGAAGTAAAGGAGAAAGGAGGTTAAAAATTCAAGAAGGGTGGGCTAAGACAGACCCACGCAGACATCTTTTCCCTGGGATCAGTCTACTATCTCCTCACCATTGGTTCTCAACCTTTTTCCTGTTGAACATGGAAGGCACATAACCTCCACCAGTGGGACCCATGTCTTTTTTTTTTTTTTTTT
>NW_016114465.1:0-944 GCF_001604975.1 Cebus imitator | reverse complement strand
AGCCTGGGTGACAGAGCAAGACTCTATCAGAAAAAAAAAAAAAAAAGAAAGCTTTAGCCCAGTTAGGATGCTCCACAAACATGGGAAAAATAAAATAAAACACCTACTCCAACTAATGTTGTGCCGCTCACTGGACTTTCCCCACTGGGGTATGTGGGAGGATCCCCAGACAAGAGGTCAGTCTGGTGCACCTTGCAAGTTCTGGCTCGGCCACTTAGCAGTTACTTCAAACAGGCGCTTATGTCTCTATACTTTGGTTTTCTCTTCATAAAATGTGAAGGTTGTATTATATAATCTCTAAAATTCTCTATCAGTCAGGGTCTCAGCAAGAAATTGATTGCACATTCCAATTAGGGTAGTTCAAGGAGACTATTTGCAGAGGCATGAGCTGGAGGTAGGAAAACCATAAAAGAAAGTTCAGGCCAGGCACGGTGGCTCATGAGGTCAGGAGTTCAAGACCAGCCTGGCCAAGATGGTGAAAACCCGTCTCTACTAAAAATACAAAAATTAGCTAGGCATGTTGGCAGATGCCTGTAATCCCAGCTACTCGGGAGGCTAAGGCAGGAGAATCACTTGAACCTGAGGAGTGGAGGTTGCAGTAAGCTGAGATAATGCCACTGTACTCCAGCCTGGGTGACAGAGTGAGACTCCGTCTCAAAAAAATAAAAAATAACAAAAGTTCAGCAACAGAACATTTGCCATACCAGGCCCACAGGAAGGAGTGAAGAGGACAGGAACATGGTCCAGAAGGAAGGAGTCATGCAGCAAGGGATCTCTGAAAAAGACCAGTGACTTCTAGACAAGGGCACAGTCAGTGCAAGGTAGCCCTACAAGAAGGGAATCTTCTCTTCACCTTCCCACTCCCTCTGATATCCTTCACTGGACTCTCCATTGGCTGAACCCAATGAAGACAAACAGCATGTCAGTTTCCCAGGGAAGAGGAC
>NW_016114464.1:0-944 GCF_001604975.1 Cebus imitator | reverse complement strand
ATTGTGCCACTGTACTCCAGCCTGGTGACAAAGACTCCAACTTAAAAAAAAAAAAAAAAGCTGGCCACGGTGGCTTATGCCTATAATCCCAGCACTCTGGGAGGCTGAGGCGGGCGGATTACCTGAGGTTGGGAGTTCAAGACCAGCCTGACCAACATGGAGAAACCCCATTTCTATTAAAAATACAAAATTAGCCAGGTATGGTGGTGCATGCCTGTAATCCCAGCTATTTGGGAGACTGAGGCAAAAGACGCGCCTAAAACCAGGGGGAGAGGCAGAAGTTACAGTGAGCCAAGATCAGATCATTGTACTCTAGCCTGGGCAACAAGAGTGAAACTCTGTCTCCAAAAAAAAAAAAAAAAAAATTACTTCCTGAGATGGTTGGTTGGAATAAATAGCTTCCAAAGGCCTTTGTCTACAAGCCCTTTATATCCTTCTTCTAAACATCGTGCCAATAACAAGGGCATGATGAGAGCTAGCTTGCCAACAAAATGATGCAGTTTTCTTCATTTGCAATTCTTTCTATTTGGCTCCCTAATTAAACTAAAAGTTTCTATGCCACAGAATTAACTAGTAGGGAACAAATCTGCAGCCCCAAACATTTGGAAAATAGAAGCATTTTTCCTTTTGATTAAAATTTAATTTCAAATTATAACAGGAAATTAAGAACAGTTATAAAAGACTCAATATCTTCAAAATAAGATACTGTTCAGCATCGCAAAGGCTTAATGTGAAAGGCATATAACCTGTATGATATACTATTACATTTGTTAATCAGATCGGATATGCTAATTAACACAGCTCTAAAATATTCCTCTGATAATGTATTTTGGTCAGGAATTGATAAAATAAATACTGGCAAAAGGTTGTACTCAATAATAGAGATATTTGTTAACCACAGGGTATGTATTTTTTCTTGTTTTTTTTTTCTTTTTTTTTTTTTT
>NW_016114463.1:0-944 GCF_001604975.1 Cebus imitator | reverse complement strand
AGGATATCAGAGATTGAAGATTAGCTCAATGAAATAAAATGAGAAGGCAAGGTTAGAGAAAAAAGAGTAAAAAAAAAAAATAAACAACGCCTCCAAGAAATACGGGATTATGTGAAAAGACCTAAACTATGTTTCATAGGTGTACCCGAACGTGATGGAGAGAATGAATCCAAGGTGGAAAACACTCACCAGGGTGTTATCCAGGAGAACTTCCCCAAACTAGCAAGGCATGCCAATATTCAAGTCCAGGAAATACAGAGAACAGCACAAAGATATTCCTCAAGAAGAGCAACCCCAAGGCACATAATGTTCACATGCACCAGGGTTGTAATGAAGGAAAAAACACTAAGGGCAGCCAGAGAGAAAGATTGGGTTACCCACAAAGGGAAGCCCATCAGACTCACAGCCTATCTTTCAGCAGATACCCTACAAGCCAGAAGAGAATGGGGGCCAACATTCGACATCCTTAAAGAAAAAAACCTTTAAACTAGAATTTCATATCCAGCCAAACTAAGCTTCATAAGTGAAGAAGAAATAAAATCCTTTATGAACAAGCAATTGCCCAGGGATTCCATCACCACCAGGCCTGCTTTACAAGAGCTCCTGAAAGAAGCACCAAACATAGAAAGGAACAATCAGTACCAGCCACTCCAAAAACGCACCAAATGGTAAAGAGCATCGACACAATGAAGAAACTGTGTGAACTAATGGGCAAAACAACCAGCTAGCATCAAAATGGCAGGATCAAATTCACACATAACAACATTGACCTGAAATGTAAATGGGCTAAATGCCCCAATCAAAAGACATAGAGTGGCAAATTGGATAAAAAGTCAAAATCCATCAGTGTGCCGTATCCAGGAAACACCTCACTTGCTAGGATACACATAGGCTAAAAATAGAGGGATGCAGGAAGATCTACCAAGCAAATGGAGAGCAAAAAA
>NW_016114462.1:0-945 GCF_001604975.1 Cebus imitator | reverse complement strand
CAGAACTGACTTCTCCAGAAATGGGCACAGCCAGTGACACCAAAGGGAAGGAAAGGTGGTAGTTCATTTAAATGATACAGAGGGGGGTAAGGGCAGGGTCCCTGGCTAAGGCTCTATCCCCAACCTGTGCCCACGGACCTATGTGAGTACAGGCATTTTTGTTTTCCTGCCCAAATGTTGAATTTCCTAAGACCTCCCTTGGCCTGTCTCGCCCACATCCCGTGCCTATAAGAACCCCTAGACCCTAACAGGCACACACACAAGCTGCTGAATGTCCAGAGGAGCAGATCGGCAGAAGACTCAGGTGGCTGGACATGGAGAGAAGCACACAGAGAGAAGTGGAAAAACACATGGGCAGCTGGACGTCAAGAGGAACGCACAGATAGCCACACGCATGCCACAGGCGTCGATCAGCAGAACAGCGTAGAGTTGGGCCAGGACACTCGGTGGAGAGCCCAGGCCACTGAGCGACCCAACTCCAGGGGAAAACTGTCCCACTCCATCCCGTTCTGGCTTCCCCCATCTGCTGAGCACCACCTCCATTCAATAAAACCTTGCACTCATTCTCTAAGCTCAGGTGTGATTCTTCCAGTACACGAAGGCAAGAACCCAGGACACAGAGAGCCTTCTGTTCTTACAACAACGTAGAGGGTCTAATTGAGCTTCACCAGGATGCAGGCTGCAGCACAGGACCCAGCCTGCAGCACAGGACCATTCTTGAACCCCTGACATGGGCTGTTCTGGATTCCCACAGTCACCTGGCTTACTTTAGCCTGGGGGTAGCTCCCTGGATTGGATTCCTCTCTTGAGCATCTGCCCCCTGCCGAGCTAGGCTGCAAGTTCCTGAGGAAGAGGGTTCGAAACATGTCCCTCTTGTTTACTGTTTGATGCCCAGTAACTCAGTCACTATTTGTTGAATACATAAAGCTGCTGGGAGACTCGTGG
>NW_016114461.1:0-946 GCF_001604975.1 Cebus imitator | reverse complement strand
AAAAAAAAAAAAAAAAAAAGACGTTACTCTGGTAGTTTCTTATATTTAACTTTATAGGACATAAACAATGAAAACATGTTTATAATTTGAATAAGCGTCTACATAAACTTATATAACATTTTAGAATTATCAATTTCTTATGTTGAAACACTTGATTTCATGGCTAACAGCATCTAGAACAATCTACCAAAATATTCACTGAGCTAGAGGAAGTATCAGAGTTCCTTATAGTAATCCTAAAGACAAGCAGCTCCCTCTATAGTCTGTCTGGCCTACTTTGTTTAATTACTTGCTTTGTGGACATCTCACACTTTTCTATTTACTCCTACTCTGCATCTCAGCAGGGAAGCTCTTTGAAAGGATAATTCTGTTTAACCTGGTGCTGAGGAAACTGTGAGAGCTGTCTAAACTCAGCATGAAGTGAGTTACATCAAGCAACTAAGCAACAGTTGAGATGTGGAAAATGGACAGCTTCCCAAGTTCACCTAAGTAAAATCCTCAAATGAAGCCTGATATTTTTATTTGTAGTGAATTCTCTGTGTGGTCACACCTATATTCACATCTAAATGGAAAAACATTGTCCTATACTTTATTCATAATCTTTCTTCCCTCTATTAAAACAAGTTACCAAAATGTTGTTATAAAAGAAACAATTAATTTCTTCCAAAAATGATATTGCTCGATTTGATTATGTCAAAATAATGTTCAAGACATTTTAAAAACTAGTTATAGAAATACAAAGGAAGTTTTTGTTTTTTTAAAAATTCCGTAACTCAGATGAAGAAACTTTAAGAATCAATACCTCAGGAATCAATATCCTCAGTTGGCAAGGGACTAAATCAGTCAGAATTTACCATTCAAATATAAATATCTCACCTTTAAAAAAAAAAAAAAAAAAAGACAGGGTCTTCCTCTGTTGCCCAGGCTGGAATGCAGTCATACAATC
>NW_016114460.1:0-946 GCF_001604975.1 Cebus imitator | reverse complement strand
GCCTCGGCCTCCCAAAGTGCTGGGATTACAGGCGTGATCCACCGCGCCCGGCGGCTCATACAATTATGAACAAACTTTGCTTTTTTTTCTTTTCGAAAGAGATCACACAAAATACAGTTTTCAGAATTTCTCTGTAGGCATGGGATAAAACTGTAGAAGCACCATAACAACACGTTACAGTCGCATGTGAAATCCCATGTGCTATGCATCCCAACTGTCAATAGTCATTACCAAGCAACTATGCTAATAGGAACAGCTGAATTATATTTCTATTTTCTCTATTAAAAATGATTGTAGAAAAATGCTGACACATTGAAAGACAATCAAAGAATATAAAGCTAAAGATACAGAGGGGAAGCATTAGCTATATTAGGGGGCTCAGTAATAAAAATGTGCATTTTTTCTGGATTTGGAGACATTTGTAGCCTTTTTTATAATTGTGATTTGTTGTGATTTATTTTCTCATTCTAAATAAAAATTTATTTTCACATATGCGCTTGTATTTGTCATTTTCTATTATTTTCCTAAAGAGGACACCCAAATTAGATAAGCTCCAGGTCTCACAAAATCTTGATCCACCTCCTGAATGTCCGTATTAGCTTATAGAACTGATCATCATCCTTGCCCAGATCATGAAAAACATTGATTTTTTGTTTCTCCAGTAGAGAGGTAGTATGTTACAATGCTTAGGGGCCAGGAACTCTGGGGCCAGAATGACAAGAGTCCAAATACCACGTACAGCATGACCCACAGTTCCTATCATTTATAAGACACTTACAAAGTGTCACTTCATAACGCTTCATAAATACTCACTATATTATTAGACTTAGACATGTCCTCTTTTACTCTAAACCCTATTCAGTTACACTAATTGCAAGATACAGAATTTTGAGAGATCATTTGTGATCATATTTTATGCACAGCAATTTTTTTTTTTTTTTTTTTT
>NW_016114459.1:0-947 GCF_001604975.1 Cebus imitator | reverse complement strand
AGGAGCCTGTATATGGCTGGAAATATCTCTTTCCAGATTCTCTAAAGAAAGGGTTTCTGAACTGCTGCATTCACACATCTGTTTAACTCAGTAGGACGAATACACAGCTTGACAATCATTCCGATACATAGCTCCGTTTTTGTTTTAGAGCAAGACATTTCTCATTACACCCTATACTCCCATTCTCTCAGGAGTATCCAAACGCAGCTTTTATAAGAAACGTGTTTCCAACTCCCTGAATCTAAGCATAGATGCAACTTCCTAAGTTGAATGAACACACAGCAGAGCAGTTTGAAAGACAGGGTTTCTCCTGTGGTTTAGACACGGTCTTACCGCTAATTCTTAAGAGCCTGTATATGGCTGGAAATATCTCTTTCCAGATTCTGGAAAGAAAGAGTTTCTGAACTGCCACATTCACACATCTGTTTACCTCTGTAAGTTGAATAAAAAGCTTTGCAATCATTCTGATATATAGCTCCATTTTTGTTTTAGAGCCAGATATTTCTCATTATACCCTATACTCCCATTAACTCACGAGTATCAAAATGCAGCTTTTACAAAAAACGTGTTTCTAACTCGATAAATCTAAACATAGAAGCAACTTCCCTAGGTGAACGAACACACAGCAGAGCAGTTTCAAAAAGACGTTTCTCCGGCGGTTTAGACGCGATCTTACCAATAATTCTTTGAGCCTGTATATGGCTGGAAATATCTCTTTCCAGATTCTCGAAAGAAATTGTTTCTGAACTGCTATATTCACACATATGTTTAGCTCTGTAAAGTGAATACACAGGTTGACAATCATTCTGTTACATAGCTCTGTTTTTCTTTTAGAGCCAGATTTTTCTATTTACACCCAACTCCCATTCACTCAGGAGTATCCAAACGCAGCTTTAACAAGAAACCTGTGCCTAACTCACTGAATCTAAACATGGATACAACTTCCT
>NW_016114458.1:0-948 GCF_001604975.1 Cebus imitator | reverse complement strand
AAGAATCAGCACCCTTCTCCTGGTGTTTCCATGTATCCACCATAGGTTACATAAAAGAATTGGATATTGAAGTTTCGATAATTGTACACTTTTAAAGTGTCCATCAAATACTAATTTTAAAAGCTAAATATTAAACTAAACTTTATTTTTCCCATGTCTGCACAACTCTGTTCATCTCTTTTAAGTTCCAAGAAGACAAAATACTCTGATTATCTCCTACATACTCCAAAGCTAGATAGAGGAGAAATCTTTTTTAGCAATTACTCTTCAATTGATGAGCTTTCATCCCACTTTCTAAGTGGAAGAAGCATATCATAGAGATTGAGTGTGTATGCATGTATTTCAATCACAATTACTGCATTGTCTGCCTTTGAAATGTCCTTCGAGAACTGTTGGTGTCTTTGTAATAACATTCAAATACTGTCCTTTTTTTTTCCGTTGTTGATTCCCTAGCATATGAAGGTTATACTCAAGTTGCTGCACCACGATTTGCGTAACTACTCTATGTCCTTTGAAATCACAAAATGTTTAATATAAGATTCATTTGGGTAATATGTGTTCAGAACTAAGTATAGTATCAACAATCTCAGTGTTCACGCTTACAGGCCACTAGAATTACCCCGATCATCAGAATCTTCAACATACTCACAAATTCAGTTCCGTATAATACTGACTTTCCAATTTCCTAGTTCACCACTTCATGCCTTGACTTAAAAATAAAACGTATGGTTTCAGGAATGCCATGAAAGGATTTTTTCTTGATCAGTAGTTTTGAATTGGACTAAGTCATCCTCGCAATAAAATAAATTGTAACATACAATAACCAAGACTACGCAGACTATCATGAAAATCCATTGCAAAGAATTTTCCTTAATAGGGGTTACAAAACCAGAAAGTGTTCAGTCAACTGTATATAGAAAAATTGAATGAACTGGCAAAATTGAAATT
>NW_016114457.1:0-949 GCF_001604975.1 Cebus imitator | reverse complement strand
GGAGGCCGAGGCAGGTGGATCACCTGAGATAGGGAGTTTGAGACCAGACTGACCAACAGGGAGAAACTCCATCTCTACTTAAAATACAAAATTAGATGCGCATGGTGGCACATGCCTGCAATCCCAGCTACTCAGGAGGCTGAGGCAGGAGAATCACTTGAACCCGGGAGGCAGAGGTTGCAATGAGTTGTGATGGCACCACTGCACTCCAGCCTGGGCGACAAGAGCCTCAAAGAAAAAAAAATTTAAGTTTGTTCAAAACAAGACTCGGACTGGCCGTGGTGGCTCACGCCTATAATCCCAGCACTTTGGGAGGCCGAGGTGGGCAGATCACAAGGTCAAGAGATTGAGACCATCCTGGCCAATATGCTGAAACCCCATCTCTACTAAAAATACAAAAATTAGCTAGGCGTGGTGGTGTGTGCCTGTAGTCCCAGCTACTTGGGAGGCTGAAGCAGGAGAATCGCTTGAGCCTGGGAGGCGGAGGGTGCAGTGAGCCGAGACTGCATTACTGCAGTCTAGCCTGGAGACAAAGTAAGACTCTATGTCAAAAAAAAAAAAAAAAAAAAGACTCAATTATGGTCCCTACATTGTCATACGTTATGTCTCTTAATTCCTTTTTAAGGTATACTCTCCTCTTCACCTCTCCTTATCCTTGCAAATTATTTGTTAAAGAAAGTAATTCATTTGGCCTGTAAACTTACACAGTCTGGATACGCTGATTACATTCCTTTATTATATAACATGTTCTTCTGTGCCCTGCACTTAGAAGCAGAAGTTACATCAAGGGATTTGAGCAGATTTTGGTCAAATTTTGGGCCACTATTCTTCCTAAGCGGTACTGTGCATTTTTGCCTCGAGGCCCAGGATATCTGGCTGCCTCTCTCTTATGATGTGAGCTGTCACTGATGATCTTTGCTAGATTAATTCATCAGAGACTACACATAGT
>NW_016114456.1:0-949 GCF_001604975.1 Cebus imitator | reverse complement strand
GCAGTCTTACTGCTAGGTCTTAAATGCCTGGGTAAGGTTGCGAATATCTGTTTCCAAATTCCTCAAAGAAAAGATTTCAGAACCTCTGCACACACACATCAACTTAACTCCATAAGATGATTGCACAGCTTGACAACCATTCTGCTATATAACTGCGTTTTTGTCTTAGAACAAGATAATTCTGATAACAACCTACAGGCTCTTTCACCCTGGAATATGCAAACGCTGCTTTTAGAAGAAACGTGTTTCTAACACGCTGAATCTAAACATAGATGCAACGTCCTAAGGTGAACGAACAGAACGCAGAGCAGTTTGAACTAGACGTTTCTCCTGTGTTTTAAACGCAGTCTTACAGCTAGGTCTTAAATTACTGGGTAAGGCTGCGTATATCTGTTTCCAGATTCCCCAAAGAAAAGATTTCAGAACCTCTGTACACACACATCAACTTAACTCCATAAGATGATTTTACAGCTTGACAACTATTCTGCTAGATAGCTGCGTTTTTGTCTTACAGCAAGATGATTCTGATTACGACCTACAGGCTCTTTCACACTGGAATATCCAAACGCTGCTTTTAGAAGAATCGTGTTTCTAACTCGCTGAGTCTAAACATAGATGCAACTTCCTAAGGTGAACGAACACAAAGCACAGCAGTTTGAACTAGACGTTTCTTCTGTGTTTGAAACGCCGTCTTTCTGGTAGTTGTCATATACCTGTATATGGCTGGAAATATCTGTTTCCAGATTCTCGAAGCAAAGGATTTCTGAACTGCTGCAGACAAACATCAGTTTAACTCTGTAACCTGATTGTACATCTTCACAACCATTCTGCTATATAGCTGCGTTTTTGTTTTAGAGCAGGATATTTCTCATTACGGCCTTTAGTCTCAGTCTTCCTGGAATATCCAAACGCAGCTTTTAGAAGAAACGTGTTTCTAACTCGCTGAATC
>NW_016114455.1:0-950 GCF_001604975.1 Cebus imitator | reverse complement strand
GGTGAAGGAAAATTGCTCAAAATTATTTCACAGCATTATAACGGGTAGGAAACTACTGAGAAAAAAAGGTAACTACCTGTGCCTTGGATATGATGTAACTAGCTTTGTAGTTGAAGTTTGAAATTTGGTTTGGGTATATCCAGTTGAACAGCTTACAGCACGTGCTTTGGTCATGGTTACAAGAGAGGCTGAAAAACAAGCAAAGAACAATTTCCAGCTCTGACAGTTCCTAAAATGGGAGCACATCATGAGGGTAGGTGGGAAAGAACTTTCCAGGCTGGAACAACCACCATCGAATAACCTTGAAGAGATAGCCTGCCTGGCATGTTTGTGATACAGCAAGCTGGAACAGACAATGGGGAGGGTAACCAGAAGACCAGGAATGGAATAAAGATCAGGGCAAACAGGACTGAGTAGAACATAGTAGGTACTTTGAATTTTTCTTTGCAAGGTATAGAAACACTGGATCACTTTGAGCAAAGAAGTGAAACTCAGTTACTCCATGACAAAATGTTTATTCTGACTTTTGTGTTGAAAATAGAGTAAAGGGAACAAGACAGGAGGCAGAGGCGCTGGTAGATGAGTCAGAAGACCAGTAAAGCAAGTGAGCGATGCATCTTGGACCAGAGTAGCACCCGTGGACCTGGTTATAAGTGGGGGGATCGCAATTATAATTGGAAGGTGGAGCCAATGTTATTTCCTAATAAATTAAATGTGGGTCTGAGGGAAGAAACTTGAGTTAAAAATAACTTCAAAGTTTCTGCCTGAGCAAATGGAAAGTTATAGTTGCCATCATGGTGACAGGTGAAACTATAGGTGGATCGCATTTAGGTGTAGACAACACAGGTAGGAAAAAGACGGGAATTCTAGTTCTGGAACTTTTAAAATTTTTGACATGTATATTGAATATTCAAGTGGAATGTAAATAGGAGATGGAAAGTCAGGAAAGT
>NW_016114454.1:0-950 GCF_001604975.1 Cebus imitator | reverse complement strand
CATACACACATCAGTTTAATTCTGTAATTTCAATGTACACCTTGACAACCATTCTGCTAGATAGCTCCGTTTTTGCTTTAGAGCCAGATATTCCTCATTACAACCTATACACCCATTCACGCTGGAATATCCAAACGCAGCTTTTACTAGAATCGTGGTTCTAACTCACTGAATGTAAACATAGATGCAACTTCCTAAGGTGAACGAACACACAGCAGAACTGCTTGAAACATACCTTTCTCCTGTGTTTTAGACGCAGTTTTACTGCAAATTTTTATATGCCTGTATATGGCTGGAAATCTCTGTTTCTAGATTTTCCAAAGAAACAGTTTCTGAACTGCTACATACACACATCATTTTAACTGTGTAAGTTGAATGGACACCTTGACAACCATTCTCCTAGATAGCTCCGTTTTTGTTTTAGAGCCAGATATTTCTCATTACAGCATTTACTCCAATTCACTCTGGAATATCCAAACGCAGCTTTTGGAAGAAATGTGTTTCTACCTCCCTGAATGTAAGCATAGATGCAACTTCCTAAGGTGAACGAACACACAGCAGAGCAGGTGGAAATAAACGTCTATCCTGTGTTTTAGACGCAGTCTCACTTCTAATTCTTATATGCCTGTATATGGCTGGAAAAATCTGTTTCTAGATTTCCCAAAGAAAGGGTTTCTGAACAGCTACATAAACACATCAGTTTAACTCTCTAAGTTGAATGGACACCTTGATAACCATTCTGATAGATATCTCCGTTTTTGTTTTAGATCCAGATATTTCTCATTACAGCATATACTACCATTCTCGCTGGAATATCCAAACGCAGCTTTTAGAGGAAACGTGTTTCTAACTCGCTGAATCTAAACATAGATGCAACTTCCTCAGGTGAACGAACATGCAGCAGAGCAGTTTGAAATATACGTTTCTCCTGTGTTTTAGACGCAGTCTTA
>NW_016114453.1:0-951 GCF_001604975.1 Cebus imitator | reverse complement strand
CTCAAGTGATCCTTCTACCTCAGCCTCTCAAGTAGTTGGGATTACAGGCATGTGCCACTGTGCTTGATTTAGGCTGCTTTTGACCGACGACATTATTAAATTTGATTATTTGAGGACCAACCAAATGTCTCTGCAGAATATCTCTAGCCTAGGAATAAATATGTAGCAGCAAAATCTGAACAGCATAGATCTTCTCTTGAGAATTGTCTTTAACCTACTCCTTTGATTCAACCTTGACTCTGTCAGAACTCCTCGTTTCTTCCTTTACTTTGTAATTGGCTGTATCTGCATGAATCTTAGGCTGCAGACAAAATTAATGTCCATTATTTTTCTGCATGTTGGTTTGAAATTGTCCTCCTGTGGTTATGTCCTCAGTCTGCCCATCTTTCAAAGCCTAGATCAGGCCAAATATGGTGGCTCATGCCTATAATCCCAGCACTTTGGGAGACAGAGGTGGGAGGATCTTTTAGGCCTGAAGTTCAAGATCAGCCTGGGCAACATAGCAAGCCTGTGTTTCTACAAAATATAAAATAATATAAAATTAGCAGGGTGTGGTGGTACAGGCCTGAAGACCTAACTACTTGGGAGGCCGAGGTGAGAGGATGGGTTGACCCCAGGAGGTCAGGGCTGCAGAGAGCTATGGTTCCACCGCTGCCTTCTAACCTGGGCAACAGAATGAGACCCTGTCTTAGAAAAATAAAAAATGAAGCCCAGATTAGATACCAGCTTTATCCATGTAGACTAGCTCGATGCCCACTTCTTCAGCCTAATGTCATTTTTCCCCTTGAAAGTTTCAGAAGACATGACTCGTCACTCCCTGCCTGGTATTACCGATTTTAGATTGTAAACTCCGAGGGCAGCCTTGAACTCCCTTCATGACGCGTCACTCCCTGCCTGGTATTACAGATTTTAGACTGTAAACTCCAAGGGCAGCCTTGAACTCCCTTCATG
>NW_016114452.1:0-951 GCF_001604975.1 Cebus imitator | reverse complement strand
ATTACAGGCACGCACCACCATGCCCAGCTAATTTTTTTTCGTAGTTTTTTTAGTAGAGATGGGGTTTCACCATGTTGATCAGGCTGGTCTTGAACTCCTGACCTTGTGATCTGCCTGCCTTGGACTCCCAAAGTTCTGGGATTACAGGCATCAGCCGCCGCACCCGACCCTTTTTAATTTTTTTGGAGACAGAGTCTTGCTCTGTTGCCCAGGCTAGAGTGCAGTGGCGCGATCTCGGCTCACTGCAGCCTCCACCTCCCAGGTTCAAGTGATTCTTGTGCCTCACCCTTCCAAGTAGCTGGGATTATAGGTGCCTACCACCACGCCTGGCTAATTATGGGTGAAGAGTGCTTCCACCTGCTCCATACCCTATCCAGCCCTCAGTTTTTAATTATTCTTCCAATGCTTTTAAACAAAAGCAATAAAATGCTATCCTCCAGTTGCAAAGATAACAGTAGAGTCTTATCTATAAAATACATATTTTTAAAGCAAGCATTCCCCAAAATCTTCAGAAAATTATTAAAAAAAATTTTTTTTTCTGAGATGGGGTCTTGCTCTGTGTTGCCCAGGCTGGAATGCAGTGGTGCCATCATGGCTCACTGCAACCTCTGCTCCCTGGCCTCAGGTGATCCTCCCACCTCAGCCTCCTGAGTAGCTAGACTACAGGTGTGTGCCACCACGACCAGCTAGTTTTTCTATTTTTTGTAGAGATGGAGTTTTGTGATGTTACCCAGGCTGGTCTTGGATTCCTGGGCCTCCCAAAGTGCTGGGATTACAGGTGTGACCCACCATGTCCTGCCAGAAGATGATCTTTAAAAAGGGGGCAGGGGACCAGGCACAGTGGCTTACACCTGTAATCCCAGCACTTTGGAAGGCTGAGGCAGTAAAACCTTGTCTCTGGCCGGGCACGGTGGCTCAAGCCTGTAATCCCAGCACTTTGGGAGGCCGAGG
>NW_016114451.1:0-952 GCF_001604975.1 Cebus imitator | reverse complement strand
AACTCCGTCTCAAAAAAAAAAAAAAAAAAAAACAGCAGAGATGGAAGTAGATGTTTGGGTTTCAGCTTCTAAGGCCTGAATTCCTTCTCGACTTTCTCCTGCTTTCAAGTCACCTTTCCAAGAGGAAGCCTGCTGAGCTTGCTTCTCAGGGAGGTGGAGAGCAGACTGACTGCTGGGAAGGGGAAGTTTCAGGGAGCCACCGAGTGCCAGCTTCAGAGTTAGTGACAGGGACAGAGCTCTGTGTCGGACTTCCCAGGCTTTAGCCTAGTAACTCCTAGTGGCCCCACCCACCTCACTGCCAAGCCCTGCCTCCGGCTGCAGAACGGCGAGTGAGGCAGGGAAGTTGCATGAGAGTTGGAGTTTCCAGGAATACCGGGGTGAGAAAACACCCCAAGTCCTGAGCCCCGATGGGAGGAGCCCCACAGGAGTGGGTCTGGAGGGGAGAAAATCCTCAAGGCCTGAGCCATTGTCTCCTTTCTCTGGCACTCTGGGTCCACCCCCACCAAGGAACTCAGTGTTCCCTGAACGTATGGGAGATTTTCAGGGTTCTTTATACCACTCTGCCTATTTTTGTCTTCTCTTTCTGTTAAAAGTGCTTTCACACAGGACATTTCCTTCCTCTAACACAAAGCAGCATTGGGCGGTGCAAAGGGTGCTGGCTGGGCATCAGCCGCCTTGCTGAAACAAGGCTGCTCAGCTCTGGCCTTCACTTCCAAATTTTGGCTTCAGTTTAAGCAATCTCTTGGTGACACCAACATTGAATTTCTTTCTTTCTTTTTTTTTTGGAGACAGAATTTGGCTCTTGTCACCCAGGCTGGAGTGCGATGGCGTGATCTTGGTTCACCGCAACCTCCGCCTCTTGGGTTCAGGCAATTCTCCTGCCTCAGCCTCCTGAGTAGCTGGGATTACAGGCACGCACCACCATGCCCAGCTATAGTTGAGACGGGGTTTC
>NW_016114450.1:0-952 GCF_001604975.1 Cebus imitator | reverse complement strand
GCCTCCCAAAGTGCTGGGATTACAGGCTTGAGCCACCGCGCCCGGCCCTATTTATTTTTAAATAAAGACGGGGTTTCACCATGTTGGTCAGGCTGGTCTTGAACTCCGGACCTCAGGTGATCCACCCGCCTTGGCCTCCAAAGTGCTTGGATTACAGGCGTGAGCCACCCCACCATGCCCGGCTGGGCACTTGTAATTTTCAAGGCTTCTTTTAAGTTAAACATCGAAACAGTATCTAAAGTGGCTCCTGTAATTGCAATTTAGTTTAAATGTTCATGTTTTGAAACTGAATGCATTTAATAACTAAAAATGCAACATTATAAAATTGCACGTTTGGGCTGTTCACAAGCTAATGATGGCGTTTTTAAAGCATATGAATTCAGAGAGCCCTATTAAGAATGAAATTAGCCAGCACTCATTGAGCACAATTTTCTAAGCACTTTGCATCATATGGTTATAATGCCCTGTGAGGTGGGAGCGACTATTAGCCCCGATTTCCAGATGAGAAAACAGAGGCACAGAGAAGTTAGTAACTTGGCCAAGTTCACACAGCTAGAAAGGGGGACCGCTGCCATCTGAGAGCTTTGGAAATGAGACACTTTACTGCGTTGGATGAAGGGACTCTGCTCTCAATGCTAGCAGCTCTGGGGCCTTGAGGCGATGTCAAAGTGCAAATTCGAGGCCCTCTGTGACCCCCGTCTCCACTCCCACCCTTATTCCCATAAGCAGCATGAGCCTCACCAGGGAATGGGCAGGTGGTGGGAAGCCCCTAAGGCTTTGTGCCAGGGCCCTCAGGAGGCCCCGAGAAGTGAGTTTTTCCCCACCAGGAGTCCCCTGTTTCTGGTTCTGTTGAGAATGTCCGTGGTGGGTGAGCGTGGTCGGCTCGCCCTGCAGGGTGTTGTCCTCTTTCCCTCTGTCCCTAGGGCTCTTGAGCCTGGGGACGAACCCACAG
>NW_016114449.1:0-952 GCF_001604975.1 Cebus imitator | reverse complement strand
GGCTCCAACCTTTGTTCTTAAAGAAAAGGAAATGTTTTGAGATGGAGTCTCACTGTCACCCAGGCTGGAGTGCAGTGGCACAATCTCAGCTCCCTGCAACCTCCACCTCCCAGGTTTAAGTGATTCTCCTGCCTCAGCCTCCTGACTAGCTGAGATTACAGACCTGCACCACCATATCCAGGTAATTATTGTATTTTTAGTAGAGACAGGGTTTCACCATGTTGGCCAGGCTGGTCGAGAACTCCTGGTCTCATGATCCACCCACCACAGCCTCCCATAGTGCTGGGATTATAGGCATAAACCACAGCAATTACCATGTAATTTTAAAGTCTTAGAGTAAAGAAGTATAGCAAGGCACTAAATTAATTAGGACTGTAAACTGGTACAAGCTTCTTAAACAGAAATTCACTCACATCTGGCAAAAGCTCATGCATTGCACATTTCTACAACTCAGCAATTCCATTCCTATGTCCCTACCATTCAGAGAACACATATATACATGTTCATGTCCCTACCATGGAGAGGACACGTAACACATACAGACATGTTCAGAAAGCCCTAGGTGCATTCTTTTGTCAATATAAAGGTCTGTCAACAGTGAAATGGATAAATGCCACAGGCAGTGAAAATAAAGGACTATAATCTCACATAATAAATGAGAAAAGAATGCAGAAGAATACAGGTTAGAATTTACATAAAAGCTTAAAAGTATACAAAATTCTAGATACTATTTGCCAACAAATACAGACATAGTAAAATGTTAGAGAAATCACATTAAAGATTGCAGTTAGTGAAGGAGGGAAGGGAGATGCAATGTGGCTGCTAAGGCTTCAAAGAATAATGTTTTAATTTCTTTTTTTTTTTTTTTTTGAGACAGAGTTTCGCTCTTGTTACCCAGGCTGGAGTGCAATGGCGCGATCTCAGCTCACCGCAACCTCCGCCTCCTGGGTTC
>NW_016114448.1:0-953 GCF_001604975.1 Cebus imitator | reverse complement strand
AAAAAAGATAAGTCACAAAATGAGAGGAGTTAAACTTGTATATTGAAGGGGCACTCTGTACCACTGGGAAAACAGATCCATTTCAAGATTCTGCTAAGCTTGTTGGGCTTCAAAAAATGTTTAAATCCCCTCCCCATCTCCCCCATAAGTTTATGTATAAGGGGACCAATAAGGCTGGCTTAGTCCTCTCCACACCTCCATTCACTGTTAGAAGCAAGGGATCATATTTACAAATTTATAGTTAAACCATTGTTTTTAGCATACAAAAAATAACCCAGATAGTCTTTAGCATATTCTAAAAATATTGATCTCATGAGCTCTTGAGGAAAATCTATAGCAGAAATATTGGGAGTGTCAATTGAATCTACTTATTTGTAGTGAAAAAATATGGAGATTAAGTCAATAAAACAATGTGAGAAATATAGAGACAGACAATACAGAAATTGTATAGCAAAATTGAGACGATAAGGAGGATCTCACTTTATGAATATTGGTACAAAATAAATAAAACTTTAGTACATGAATCCAACAGCACACTCAAATATATGCTATGATCAATTTCTATTTCTGGAGTTAATTTATAATAAATAAATTTAAGTATGATTCCACATTAGGTTGTCTATTAGTAAATATCTTATTAATAGATTTAAGGAGGAAAGCCATATGATTATCTTCAGAAATATAAAAAGTCATTTACAAAATCAAATTTCTTTTCCTTTCTTTCCAAACACTTTAGCACTCAGACTTGGAAGGGCTTCTTTTTTTTTTTTTAATCCCGAGATGGAGTCAGCTCCATCCCCCAGGCTGGAGTGCAATGGCATGATCTTGGCTCACTGCAACCTCTGCCTCCCGGGTAGCTGGGACCACAGGAGCACACCACCACACCTGGTGAATTTTTGTATTTTTTTTTTTTTGAGACGGAGTTTCGCTCTTGTTACCCAGGCTGGAGTGCA
>NW_016114447.1:0-953 GCF_001604975.1 Cebus imitator | reverse complement strand
ACATGTCGCTCTGTGGCCCAGGCTGGAGTGCAGTGGTGCGATCTTAGCTCACTGCAACCTCTGCCTCCCGGGTTCAAGTGATTCTCCTGCCTCCTGAGTAGCTGGGACTGAAGGCGCATGCCCCCATGCCCGGCTTTTAGTAGAGACAGGGTTTCACGGTGTTAGCCAGAATGGTCTTGATCTCCTGACCTCGTGATCCACCCACCTCAGTCTCCCAAAGTGCTGGGATTACAGGCATGAGCCACCACACCAGCCAGCCAAGTGGTAAGATATTTTTTAATGCTGTCATTGTCTTTTGATGGTTTCATTAAATGACAGAGACAGTACAGTTAGCATGTTTGCCTCACTTGCTGCGTGGTGTTCATTTAGGTCCAGAGGGCCACTCGAGTTGCCATGGAAACCGGCTTGTCAGGCTGGCTCTGTCTGAGTCCAACAGGAAATCTTTATTCCCAAAAGCAGGTTGTCAGATTCACTCTCAGTCAAAGTGCAGTGGAAATATTTTCCTGTATTATTTGTCTGCAGTTCCCAAGCACAGGGAGCCCCTTGTCCTCACCGTGTGTTCGTTTGAGGGAGGAGCGGTAGGCCAGGGCCTTTTCCTAATGGGCCCCCTGGGGTGTGACTTGGAACCTGGGGCTGTGTTTACTGAGGAAGAAAAGCACTTTGCTGTGGGAAGGCAGGTTCAGGTACCTGGTGGGAAGTGAGCGCCTCCAGGGATTTAGGCAGGGCCTGAGGCTGCTCCTGTCTCCTGTTCCTCTGTGATTTCCTGCAGTTCATTCTTCCGCGGAGATTACAGTGAGCATCTTCCTAGTTGAAGAAGCCACTTTTATTTATTTCTTTTATTTGGAGACAGCGTCTCGCTCTGTGGCCCAGGCTGGAGAGCAGTGGCGAAATCTAGGCTCACTGTAATCTCTGCCTTCTAGGCTCAAGGAATCCTCAGTCTGTGGTCCCTCAGT
>NW_016114446.1:0-954 GCF_001604975.1 Cebus imitator | reverse complement strand
TGAAATTTTTTTTTTTTTTTTTTTTTTTTTTTTTTTTTTTAAATTAATTTTTTTTTTTTTTTTTTTTTTTTTTTTTTTTTTTTTTGTTGGTTGCTCTCTCTGTTGCCCATGCTGGAGTATATGGGCATGATCTCGGCTCACTGCAACTTCCACCTCCTGGGTTCAAGTGATTCTCCTACCTCAGCCTCCCAAGTAGCTGAGACTACAGGTGCCCGCCCCCATGCTTGGCTAATCTTTGTATTCTTTTAAGTAGAAATGAGGTTTCACCATGTTGGCCAGGCTGGTCTCAAACTACTGACCTCAGGTGAGCCACCCACCTTGGCCTCCCAAAGTGCTGGGATTACAGGCGTGAGCCACCACGCCCAGCTGACGTATCTTTAAATTGTTTCCTTTTCAAAATTACTAATTTATAGTGAGCACTGACGACATTAAAAGGAAAGCATATCTCTCCCACATCCTGATTAGAGTAAGATGACAAAGTTTAATAAACCAAAAACAGAACCTAAGATTTATATAAAATACCAGATAGTTACCCAACGGTACTTGATAATTATGTAGAAAAGTATCTCTAGTGATTGATGAAAAGATTTTTTGCCAATTAATAGCTTCTTTCTACTATAGTCAGCAGTCAAGGAGAGAAAAATAAAAGAAAATATCAAAGCTACCTGACCTCGACAAGCTACACCTGGGCCATTTCCTATGACCCTAGGAATAAAGGCATTTGCTAGAGGTGGCAAATCATTTAACACACCTCCCAACTAGAAAAAGCTCAAAACATTCTGACTAGTCCACAGATGATTAGGCAAATTCTGAGGGTCCAGTGGGATATTTTTTGTGGTGGAGGATATAAGACTAAAGTAAGATGATGATAATATAGTATAGTGTAATCAAAATTGCTTTTGTATAATCAGTATCAACATTGTATCAAAATTGCTTTTTTTTTTTTTTTTTTTT
>NW_016114445.1:0-954 GCF_001604975.1 Cebus imitator | reverse complement strand
CTTGCTCTGTTGCCCATGGAGTACAATGGCACGATCTTGGCTCACGGCAACCTCCGCCCTCTAGGTTCAAGTGATTTCTCCTGCCTCAGCCTCCTGAGTAGCTGGGATTACAGGTGCATGCCACTGCACCCAGCTAATTTTTGTATTTTTAGTAGGGTCGGGGTTTCACCATGTTGGTTAGGCTGGTCTCAAACTCCTCACCTTGTGATCCACCCTCCTTGGCCTCTGAAAGTGCTGGGATTACAGGCGTGAGCCACTGCGCCTGGCCTAGTTTTACTTTTTAAAATAAGTTTATAAAGATGGTTGTCTTTTTATTTTCTATTTTTTAGACATTGTTTTTGCTCTGGTTGCCCAGGTTGTAGTGCAGTGGTGTGATCTCGGGCCCACTGCAACCTCTACCTTCTGGGATCAAGCGATTCTCTTGCCTGAGGCTCCTCAGTAGTTAAGATTACAGGCATGTGCCACCAGGCTCAGCTAATTTTGTATTTTTAGTAGAGACTGGGCTTTTCCATGTTGCTCAGCCTGACCTCAATCTTCCGACCTCAGGTGTTGTGCCTGCCTGGACCTCCCAAAGTGCTGGGATTACAGACATGAGCCACGCTCTGCTGATTGTCTTTTGTAATTTGTTTTTTTCAGTCAATATTTTTTCTAAGCTTTGTTCCCATTGTTGCATTCCTTTCTAGTGCTGTATAATGGTTTTGTTTTTTTTATTTTTGAGACAAAGTCTCACTCCATCACCAGGCACCAGGCTGGAGTGCAGTGGCACGACCTCAGCTCACTGCAATGTCCGCCTCCCGGGTTGAGGCAATTCTCCTGCCTCTGCCTCCCCAGTAGCTGGGACTACCGGCGCGCGCCACCACGCCCAGATAATTTTTTTGTATTTTTAGTAGAGACGGGGTTTCACTATGTTGGCCAGGATGGTCTTGATCTCTTAACCTCGTGATCCACCCGCCT
>NW_016114444.1:0-955 GCF_001604975.1 Cebus imitator | reverse complement strand
AAATAGCCCAGACCCCCGGAGTCTGTCCTTAATGAGGACATTGAAGAAGAGGCTTTGGAAGGCCCTCTCCAGGCATGGCCAGCCTCCCTGATGCCTCCCTCTGGTTTGAGTGGCCCCAGATGTTCCACTTTCCCCTAATAGCCCATTAAGGCCCCATAAGCCAAGACTTATCTAAGTCCTTTTGTGTGAATCCAGGAGAAAAGCTGCACAAAAATCCTCTTACGGTTAATCCCTTTTAGAACAGGGGCTAAATCTACAAGACTTCAAAGCCAAAGGAAGAAGAAATAAAATTAGAGAGGATGGACAGTGGAAAGGGTCTTCCCTGAGATAAACAGAGAGGCAGGGCTGTGGCAGGCTGGACAGCTTTGAAACAGGAGTCTCAAGGTTGAGCTTGCATCAGGTCTATAGTAAATAGATTCTTTTTTAAAAAAATTTTTTATTTTGCTATTTTTTTGAGATAGGGTCTCATTCTGCCACCCAGGCTGAAGTGCAGTAGTGAGATCATAGCTCACTGCAGGCTTTAACTCCTGGGATCAAGGGATCCTCTTGCCTCAGCCTCCTGAGTAGTTGGGACCACATATGTGCACCACCTCACCCAGCTAATTTTTTCTTTTTTTGGAGAGACACGGTCTCATTATGTTGCCCAGTCTGGTCTCAAACTCCTGGACCCAAGAGATCCTCTTGCCTCAGTCATTCAAAGTGCTGAGATTACAGTTAGCTGCCATGCCTAACCAGAAACTAGATTCTTGGCCCTGGGAAAATCCCTGAACCTCTCTAAGGCTCTCCCTGAGTTCTTTAAAATACAATGAAGCCAACTGGTCATATACCCAAGGATATTCATCATAGCCTTGTTTATACTAAAAAAAAAAAAAAAAAAAAAAAAAAAAAAAAAAAAAAAAAAAAAAAAAAAAAAAAAAAAAAAGAGAAATCATGGAATCAATTCTATGAATCTGTT
>NW_016114443.1:0-956 GCF_001604975.1 Cebus imitator | reverse complement strand
ATATGCAAGTAATAAACACATGAAAATATGTTAAACCTCACAAATCATTAGGAAAAATGCATGTGAAAACCACAATGAGATACCACTTCACAACCATCAGGATAGCTGTTATAAAAAAAACCAACAGAAAATAACAAGTGTTGGTGAGGACGCGGACAAACTGGAATTTTTTGTGGCGATGTAAAGTGTGCAGCAGCTAGGGAAAACAGTAGGGCAGTTTCTCAAAAATTACACATGGAATTACTACATGATATAACAGTTTCATTTCTAGGTGTATACCCAAATGAATTAATCAAAGTGAGGACTCCAACAGATATTTGTACACCAATGTTTATAGCAGCATTATTCACAATAGCCATAAGGTAGTAGCAACATAAGTGTCCATTTGGATAAACAAAATCTGGCATATATATTCAATGGACTATTACTCAGGTTTCAAAAGAAATGAAATTCTAATATATGCTTACAACATAGATGAACCCTGAAGATATTATACTAAGTGAAATTAGCCAGTCACAAAAAGACAAATATTGTATGACTTAACTTATATGAGGTACCTAGAGTAGTCAAATTCATAGAGACAGAAAGTAGAATGGTGGTTGCCAGGGTTGGGGAAAGGGAGGAATTGGGAGTTATTACTTAATAGGTATAGAGTTTCAGTTTTGGAAGACAAAATAAGTTCTAGGCATGGATAGGAACGGTTGCACAACAATGTGAATGTACTTAATACCACTGAACTCTACACTTAAAAACAGTTAAAATGGTAAAATTTTGGTTATATGTATCTTGCCACCATTAAAAATAACAAGTAAATATGCTCACTATCCCTTAGATCAAACTTCTGGGAATCTGTCCCCTAGATATTCTACAAGATGATATGTGTATAGACAGGACATTTGTACTATGTGTAAAAAAAAAAAATTAAAAAAAAAAAAAAAAAGCTCCTCAATAGAGGG
>NW_016114442.1:0-956 GCF_001604975.1 Cebus imitator | reverse complement strand
TTGTTAAAAATTATTTTCGTATTTTTTAAAATTTTTTTTTGAGATAATGTCTTGCCCTGTTGCCCAAGCTAGAATGAAGTGGCACAAACATGGCTCATTGCAGCCTCGACTTCCTGGGCTAAAGTGATACTCCCATCTCAGCCTCCCAAGTAGCTGGGATTACAGGTGTGCACCACCATGCCCGGCTAAGTTTTGCATGTTTTGTATAGATGGGGTTTCACCCCAGCCCAGGCAACATGGCAAAATCCCATCTTGACTAATACAAAAATTAGCAGGGCATGGTGGCATGCACCTACAGTCCCAGCTACTCAGGGGGCAGAGGCAGGAGGATCACCTGGGCCTTGGGAGGTCAAGGCTGCAGTGACCTGTGATGGTGCCACTGTACTTCAGCCTGGGTGACAAGAGGGAGACCCATTCTCTAAAAAGAAAGAAAATAAAGAAATCATAGTTGGCAATAACATTATATCTTTTAAAAAATGTGCATACCTTAATTTTAAAATATTTTATTGCTAAAAAATGCTAAGGATCATCTGAACCCTCAGCAAGTTGTAATCTTTTTGCTGGTGGAGGGACTTGTATCAATGCTGATGGTTGCTGACTTATCAGGGTGGTGGTTGCTGAAGGGTGGAGTCATTTTGTCAATTTCTTAAGACAATATTTGCTGCATTGATTGACTTTTCCTTCACGAAAGGTATCTCTGTAGCATGCAATGCTGCTTGACAGCATTTCACCCTCAGTGGAACTTGTCAGAATTGGGGTCAATCCTCTCAAGCCTTGCTGCTGCTGCTTTATGAAGCCATTCTTCTTTGCTCGTCCATAAAAAGCAACTTTTAGCCATTTATTCTTTACTCATCCACAAAAAGCAACTTTTATTGTGAGACTACAGCAATTCAGTTACATCTTCAGGCTCCACTTGTAATTCTAGGTCTCAATTTTTTTTTTTTTTTTTTTTTTTT
>NW_016114441.1:0-957 GCF_001604975.1 Cebus imitator | reverse complement strand
GAGTCGAGATTGCGCCATTGCACTCTAGCCTGGGAAAAAAGAGTGAAATTCTGTCTAAAAAAAAAAAAAAAAAAGATAAGAGGATATGGTGTACTGGGGGATCATTATGATGACTGTCAGGCGAATAATACCAAAAGACTGAAGAATACTCTTTAATAAGAGCCTTTATGAACCAAGCATCCAAATCAAACAAGTCAAAATTCATACAACATAGGCATCTGAGTTCATTTGGTCATAGTCCTTGTTGGTGCACAATGGCAATTGAGGAACCATTCTACATAGTTCACTGTAGAATGAATCTGATTTAAAGACGTATCCAGTTTTGTTGTTAGCCTATTAACACAAGTCATAGTAACCTGAAGACCCACTAGAAGAAGGCAAAGATTGGAAAACCTTGGAAAAGCCAAGCTTGCCATCCACCGTTTAGGATGTCTGCAAGCCAACTGTTATTTGCTCCTGTAAATATATCATGTTTCCTTTTTCTTGAGAAATTTCCTTAATGTATTTGGTGGCAATATCTTAAAAAAAAAAAAAAAACAACAACAATATCAGGCTGGGTGCGGTGGCTCATGCCTGTAATCCCAGCACTTTGGGAGACTGAGATGGGTGGATCACCTGTGATTGGGAGTTTGAGACCACCCTGACCAAGATGGAGAAACCCCACCTCTACTAAAAATACAAAATTAGCCGGGCATGGTGGCGGGTGCACCCAGCTACTCAAGAGGCTGAGGCAGGAGAATCACTTGCACCAGGAGGCAGAGGTTGCCGTGAGCTGAGATCGCATCATTGTAATCCAACCTGGACAACAAGAGCGAAACCCCATCTCAAAAAACAAAAACAATGAAAACAATACTCTGCTGTTACCAAGAGTGAGCCTTCAAGAACCCTATTGGAATTGTTGCTCAATGGAAACTAACTTGTCTTCATATACTCAACAATTGCTCTTTTTTTTTTTTT
>NW_016114440.1:0-959 GCF_001604975.1 Cebus imitator | reverse complement strand
TTTTTTTTTGAGATGGAGTCTCACTCTGTCACCCAGGGTGGAGTGCAGTGGCATGATCTTGGCTCACTGCAACACCTCTGATTCCTGGGTTCAAGAGATTCTCCTGCCTCAGCCTCCTGAGTACCTGGGATTACAGGTGTCCCATACCTCACCCGGCTAATTTTTATATTTTTAGTAGAGACGGGGTTCCACCATGTTGGTGGCCAGGCTGGTCTCAGACTCCTGACCTCAGGTGATCGGACTCCCGAAGTGCTGGGATTACAGGCATGAGCCACCACGCATCCAGGCCTGTATACTTTAGTTTTTAAAGCAGGTTTGCTTTTTTTTTTTTTTTTTCTGAGATGGAGTCTGGCTCTCTTGCCCAGACTAGAGTGCAGTGGCATGATCTTGGGTCAGTGCAACCTCCGCCTTCCAAGTTCTAGCAGTTCTCCTGCTTCAGCCTCCTAAGTAGCTGGGATTACAGGTGTTTGCCACCACACCCAGCTAATTTTTTGTATTTTTAGCAGAGACAGGGTTTCACCATGTTGGCCAGGCTGGTCTGGAACACCTAACCTCAAGTAATCCACCCACCTCAGCCTCCCAGAGTGTTGGGATTACAGGCGTGAGCCACTCCATCTGGTTTAGAGCAGTTTTAGGTTCATGGACAAGTTGAACAGAATGTATATATGCCACCTGCCCCCATACCTGTACATATAGCCTCCCCCGCTGTCAACATCCGCCACCTGAGTGGTACATTTGTTCCAATTGATGAACTGACATGGACACATCATTATTACCCAATGTTCATAGTTTACATTACGGTTTGCTCTTGGTATTGATATTATTATTATCAAATGTATTTAATTATTTTTTTTTTTTTTTTTTTTTTTTAGACGGTGTTTCACTCATGTTACCCAGGCTGGAGTACAATGGCGCGATCTCGGCTCACCGCAACCTCCGCCTCCTGGGTTCAGGCAATT
>NW_016114439.1:0-960 GCF_001604975.1 Cebus imitator | reverse complement strand
TGACCTCAAAGAAAACTGAAAGTATTTTTTCTCCTTACTGTACTCTGTGTTCTTCTTTAAGGTCCTTAACAGAATTCTGATTATCAATATAAAGAAAAACCAACATAGTTCAAAAATAAACAGGGAATGCTTACACATGAAAATGTTAAAACCAGTCAGTGCCACAAAGAGAAATACTGTTTTTTGATTTCATTTATTTATTTATCACGATACTCTACGATTGCAGGGAAAGACTAATAAGAAATGATCATTTAACACTCTCTCTGAGAAGTAATGCCATGGTTTATAATTTATAAAATATTTACTAAGGACCTGCTGTGTGCAAGGTCTCATACACTTTCCCTGGACATTTCAAGAATAGTTCTTATATGTATTTCTTCGGCTTAGGAATTTTTCAAAATTCCTCTGACCCCTATCTATCAGAGTTCTCAATAACCAGCCACTTTATTCTCCCCAGTTCTAATTTCCATGCTGCCGTTTCCCAATGACAGGAAAAGCAGTGAATCTGCTTGCTATTTGCCAAGCCAAATGGTTTTGCCAGATGTCTTCGTTTGATTATTTAAGGCAGGGTTTCTTAAAATGAAAGGCAGAACTTTGGGAGACTTTTAAGAGAATGTGAGAATAGAATCAGTGTATTTGCCTTGGAGTCGTATAATCATACGCATTCAACAAGCCCAATAAGTGTGTGACAGTAGGACACGCTGGCAGCTATGAGGCAGTGGGCTAAGATGGAGGAAACAGAGTTAAGACAAAAAAATCAGAAAGATAGTCTCAAATAAGCTCAGTACGTAGGTCAGGAAAACATCTAGAGCCTACATATGGGCTCTCTAGACTAATGGATTCCGTGGATGAATTTTGGAGCAAAGACTTTTTTTTTTTTTTTTTTTTTTTTTTTTGGGGGGATTTTTTTTTTTTTTTTTTTTTTTTTTTTTTTTTTTTTGAGACGGAGCTTTGCTCTTG
>NW_016114438.1:0-964 GCF_001604975.1 Cebus imitator | reverse complement strand
ACAAATAATTAGCCGGGCATGGTGGTGCATACCTTTAGTCCCAGCTACTTGGGAGGCTGAGGTGGGAGAACCACCTGAGCCTGGGAGGTCAGGGCCGCAGTGAGATGAAATCATGTCTCTGCACTCCAGCCTGGGCAACCAGAGTGAGACCCTGTCTTAAAAAAAAAAAAAAAAAAAAAAAAGCTGACAAATACCAAAGCATTACAAATTAGCATTGTGTTTTATTAGTAATAGTAGTTAACTTTCTGATACAACTGTAGAATATTTTCTTTCTACATTTTTGGCTAAAATATCTTTGAACACTTCTTCATATGATTTTGGAATATTTCCTATGGAGAATATAGGAATTAATTCAATTTTTCCTCTATTGTGGTAGATAAATATTTTTATTATTATTTCCAGTTTATCTTTTACCCCCTAATGTTTTACAACTAGATTTTGGCAGTACTGCTTCTGCCACTTCCTCCAGAGTTTCCCACTTAGGTCGTGCTTTGTATGCCTCAGAAAGTTCAGTCATTTGATCTTGCTGGTTGTGGCCTCCACTGGCCAGTCCTGAAGCAGCTGACCCCGGTCACTCTTCTGCAGCATTCCATCTCATGACACTTCATTTCCTTTCCTTTCCTTTCCTATACTGTTGTCAGCAAATTCTTCTTACTACCTATAAGCCAATCATTTTCCGTTGTTGGGGCTCTCACACCTTGCCTGGCAGGAAGGCCAAAGTGGGAGGATCCTTGAGCCCAGGAGTTCAAGACCAGCTGGGCAACATAGTGAGGCCCATCTCTACAAAAATGCAGAAAATGAGTCTGGTGTGGTGAAACGCACCTGCGGTGCCAGCCACTTGGAAGGCTGGGACAGGAAGATCACTTGAGCCTGGATGAGCTGTTTTTGTGCCACTGCACTCCAGCCTGGATAACAGAGTGAGACTCAATCGTAAAAATAATAAAAGAAAGAAAGAAATACTTGT
>NW_016114437.1:0-965 GCF_001604975.1 Cebus imitator | reverse complement strand
AAAAAAAAAAAAAAAAAAAAAAAAAAAAAAAAAAAAAAAAAAAAAAAAAAAAAAGAAATTTAGGTAAACAATAGAAATCTGTGGAATGAATGAATTAATGCAAAAGCCCTTCTTCACTTTATGTTGGGCCTGAAGCTAGGGTTAGGATTCACCCAGAAAATACGGTTGCTCTTGCAAAGAGATTTTGTTCCTTCCTTATCGGTTTTCTGAGTGACTGACACCTTCCACATGCTTGTGAACTATGACTGGATCATACATAGCACAGAAATAACTCTTCCAATGCAATTAAATTTTAAAATAATTTAGTAACTCCAGGACGACATCTAAAGAAATGAAATTGATTTGCTCAGTTCTTCTAAACCTCAGGCAGCAATTGAATTATCACCAAGATCCTTACCAATAAGAACAAAGAATTGCTTTAAATAGTCAAATGTTTTGCAGGTATAAGAAACCTTGCTCCCCAAATCTCTATTCATTGCTTACCATATTGGGAGAGAGGAAGATTCTGATTGAGCTGCTCTATGCTCACACTGGTACACAACGCTTGCTGAGCCAATCCAAATCCTGAGTGGTATCATTGTAGGTCCAGTTGCCTATAATAGTAGAGCTAAGTTTATGAATAACTCAGGTAAATAGCACCAGGTGGTACCATGTGTTATTATTTACTGTTTGAGTATGCCGAGGTCTCAACTACTATATAAATCATGTGAAGCAAATCAATCTTGTGCTCAAATAAAGTCTCATGTATACTACAGGAGGCTAGAAATGTGCTAAATGAATCATTTATATTCTGTTTACATTTTTTAAAATTTTTAAATAAAACTTTTAGGTTCAGGAATATGTGTGCAGGTTTGTCATATAGGTAAAGTCGTGTCATGGGAGTTTGTTGTACAGGTTATTTCCATGACCCGGGTACTAAGCCCAGTATCCAGTATTTATTTTTTTCTGATCTTCTCCCTCCCCCC
>NW_016114436.1:0-965 GCF_001604975.1 Cebus imitator | reverse complement strand
AAAAAAAGAAAGAAAGAAAGAAAACCATTTGATTCACACAATAAATTAAGAATGAATTTTTCTTTTCCCATGTGATGAAGATACTAACTATATAACCAAGGCTAATTTTGAAATACTTCCTAAGAAACATCAAATGACTTGGTTTCATAAATATATAAAAATTCAAGTTAAAATATCAGCCCAAGTATGATCTATATTCTCTATGTAAGATGTGGCATATGCAACTTGGCCCAAATGCAGGAAAAATCTTGAGGGGCAACTCAAAACAATGGATTCAAGAACACATGCTGTTCGAAAAACATGAATTTGCAAATTAATTTTTTAAATTACTGTATTATGCCCTCAAAAATTTTAAGTAATCTCATCAATCAATTGTAAACATTCCAAAAGCTCAAGCCTTGGAAAGAAATAGATCAGAATTAACATTCAATATGACTTTGAACAAGTTACTTAACTTTTCCAAGCTTCATTAGGCTGCAAAATACAACTAGTGATACCTATTTCACGGGAGTGTGTGAGAATTAAATAAGCAAGTGTCTATAAATTACTTAGCAAGACACCTAACACTCAATAGCACATAAGCACTCAGTACAGGATACCTGTAATTATAATAATACATAACATTTTGCTATTTGTTTCAAGGCAGGTTACAAATATACATGAAATACAACATAATAAAATAGAGACACAAGTAATTGGTAAAGAGGAAAAGCAAGGGTAGGAAAAAGAACATGAGGCCGGTAAAGAGGTGAACACAGAAAGGTGAATGTACTGCTCCTGCAGTCCTTCAACAAATATTTACTGTGTGCCTACTATGTGCCCATTTCTGTACTGTGGGACACCACAGTGAACAAGAAAAGTGATCCTGAATTGGTGGAACATCTGTCCTGTGTCTGGTAAAGATGAGGGACATAACTATAATTGATACTAAGACATTTCACATTTTTAGCCCATTTTTAATTTTT
>NW_016114435.1:0-967 GCF_001604975.1 Cebus imitator | reverse complement strand
ACCTAAGTTGAATTACGCCATATTCATAGATTGGGAAACTAAATATTGTTAATATGTCAATTTTCCCCCAATGAAGTCCCAATAAAAGTCCCACCTGGTATGTAGGGATGTGTTTGTGTTTTTGTGAAAATTGACAAGTTGATTCTAGTGTTTGTATGAAAATGCAAAAGGCCTATAGCACTATAACATTATCTGTAATGTCCAGAAATATGTCTGAAAAAATTTTAGTATATTTTATTGATTAAAGATATCACCGATGACATTCTGCATTTATGCTGTAAAACAGCCAGTCTTAAAGATAAAATTGCTAGAAGGCAAGACTTCTTATTAAACTGTAATATAATAATAATGTTCAAGCTGAGAGACAAAACAAGAATGTAATCCTATTTAGAATAGCCACAAAACAAAACCTAGGAATACATCTGTATTAGTTCATTCTCACACTCTATAAGGAACTGCCCAAGATATGAGAAATATTTGAGTTGCAGGATATGCTAATTACTCTGATTTGATAATTGTACTTTGTATACACATATCAAAATATCACTCTAGCCCATAAATATGTACAATTACTATATGCCACTAAAAAGGGGAAAAAGCCACAGAAATATTTATAACAATTTTTTAAAAATACCCCAAATTCAAAACAGCACAAATGTGTTTCAGTAATAGAATGGACAGATTATGTTTGGGCACAGTGGCTCACACCTGTAATCACAGCACTTAGGGAGGCCGAAGAGGGCAGATCACGAGGTCAACAGATTGAAACCATGATGGTCAACATGGTGAAATCCCATCTCTACTAAAAATACAAAAATTAGCTGGGCATGGTGGTGTGCACCTGTAGTCCCAGCTACTCAGGAGACTGAGTCAGGAGAATTGTTTGACCCCAGGAGGCAGAAGTTGCAGTGAGTCAAGATCTCGCCACTGCACTTCAGCCTGGTGACAGAGCTAGACTCAAAAAAAA
>NW_016114434.1:0-967 GCF_001604975.1 Cebus imitator | reverse complement strand
GTGCGGTCTGGGCGGGGCTCAGGTGCGGGGTCGGGGGTGCGGGGAGCTGGACGCGGCCCATGGCCGCCACACCTCAGCCCTGCTTTCCCGTCTCTTTTCTGTCCTCCTCAGGACCGCGCATCACCCCCCCCTGCATTTTTCTGTCCTGCACTTGCTCTCCTCGCCTCGCCTCCACCTCCTCTCACTTTTCGGACAAACCAGCCCTTCTGAGACCCCTGGGGTCCCGGGCGGCGCCCCCCACTAGCGGGCCGCTCCTGTGAATGGCATTTTAGAGCCCTCCCTGCTCGGCCCCTAAGGCAGCCGCTGGGGGCGGCTCCCAGGTCCCTGAAGCCCTGTCCTCTCCTGGGAGCTGGTGGTTCTCAGCTGGTGAGGGGGTTCCTCTCCTCTATCGCAGCCCACCCCTACTAATGACCAATGATCTAAGGACAACAGATTCCCTGCCCCTCCTCCCTGCCCATCTCAGGGTCCCCTGGGTCCTGTTGCCCTCCCAGCTCTCTGCTACCCCTTCCTGTCTGCAGTTCTCTGATCCATTTCTAGAGTGTCCTCTGCCCTCATCCCCTGCCCCCGCCACAGCAGGTCCCTTTATTGGCCTTTCCTACAAGCAGACTTCACCCAGTGCTGCCCTTATGCCTCCCACTCCCAGCTGTCCCTGACCCTAAGTTTCCGGTGCTGCCTTTTGTCCAGGGGTCTTCCCTCCATCCCACTTCCCTCCAGACCACCCAGGGGGAGCCCTGGTGCTAATGATAGTTGGGTCTTAGGCAGGACACAGGGCAGCGCAGATGCCTCCTCCCCTCCAGTGCAGGTGCCTGCTCTGGGCCCTGCCTCACGGTGGCCCCTTCCCCTCTCCTTTATCCTCAGCCTCACCCTCTGGAGGACCCCACCCTCCAGCCCACAAGTGCTGGACCATCCCTCGCTGGTTCCTCCACCCCTCTCCACCTGGGGACCTTGTGTTGCTCCTACCTCTTGC
>NW_016114432.1:0-969 GCF_001604975.1 Cebus imitator | reverse complement strand
GAGGTTGCGGTGAGCCGAGATCGCGCCATTGCACTCCAACATGGGTAACAAGAGTGAAACTCCGTCTCAAAAAAAAAAAAAATAAATAAATAAAATAAAAAAAATAAAAAATTGATCACATTGGCCAGGTGCAGTGACTCATGCCTGTAATCCCAGCACCCTGGGAGGCCAGGGTGGGCAGATCACCTGAGGTCAGAAGTCCGAGACCAGTCTGGCCAACACAGCGAAACCCTGTCTCTACTAAAAATACAAAAATTAGCCAGGCATAGTGGTGCAACCCTGTAATCCCAGCTACTTGGGAGGCTAGGACAGGAGGATCGCTTGAACGATCCAGAAGGCAGAAGTTGTAGTGAGCTATGACTGTACTCCAGCCTGGGTGACAGAGTGAAACTCTATCCCCAAAATAACAAAATACAAATTGATTAGATTTGGGGAGGGATAGGGTGAGAAGGAAAGGCACCCCAAGTAGAAGAACCAGCACTAGCAAAGGTAAGGCAGCAGGAAAGCCTATATTCTGGGAAGGGTGCATTGCCCAGTATGGCTGTGTGGTCCATACCTCGGGGAGCAGGACAGTGGGCGGGAGCTAGGGCTGTAAGGTCAACTTAGGCTGGGATTTGAAGGGCACCTGATGACATGCTGCTTGGCCCTTGTTTAGTAGGTCATGGGAACAGAACGGAAGCATTTAAGCAGAGAAGGGAGGTGATGGGATCTGCATTCTGGAAAGGTCACTCTGGCATACATAGCTGGGGGAGGAGTCCTCAGGAAGCAGGGAGCACAGCTGGGAGGCCCCTGCAATCATCGCAACAAGAAATCTGGGAGGCTGGCCAGGCAGGGTGGTTCACGCCTGTAATTCCAGTACTTTGGGAGGCCAAGACAGGCAGATCACAAGGTCAGGAGATTGATAACGTCCTGGCTAACACAGTGAAACACTGCCTCTACAAAAACAAAAAATTAGCCAGGTGTGGTGGC
>NW_016114431.1:0-970 GCF_001604975.1 Cebus imitator | reverse complement strand
GTGGGTGTGTGTGTGTGTGTGTGTGGAGTGTGTGGGGTGGGTGTGTGGTGTGGGGTGTGTGTGTGATGTGTGTCTGCTCGTGTGTGTCTCCATCTCTCCCCCTCCACACTTCCTTCTGCCTGTCTCTCTGTCACTTCTGCTTGTTCTCTCTCCTCTCTCCCTTTCTGTTTCTCTGTCTCTTCCCCTCCCTCACTTTTCCCCAACCTTTGCCCAGTCATGGCCAGATCAGGGCTGAAGTGTCTTCACCAGAGGCAGCTCAGGGCCCTTTTAAACCAGCTCTTCTCTTCCTTAATGGCTGTCGTTGGCAAGATGGACCAAGTCAAGGCGGCCTCTGGGTTTTTCTGGGGCTCTGGTTCCAGGCTTGGAAAGCAGAGCATTTCAGCTGCTTACAAATCCCAGGAGGATGTGAAAATGAGACCATGGTGGCAGAGCAGAGCAGAGAGGCCCCCACTTACTGCACTCAGTTCCCAGGGTTGCAGGGGGCAGGGGGAAAAGAGGGGAGGGGAAGGGAGGTTCTGCCAGCTCTTGGTGGACTGTTGGCTTCAGGCCAAGTTAGGCTGTGCTGAAACTCCCCAGCTCAGCCCTGCTTCCTGCCCCTCTGCACCAGCACTCCTGCCCCTGCAGGAGACATGACAAACCTGGATGCAAATCCCAACTCCCCAACCTGCTCACTAGGTAACTTGGGTAAGTCATTAGCCTTTTGAAATTTCCTGTCTTCATCTGGAGATGGAGACAAGAAGGAGGTGAGCTGTAGGGACAGGTGAGGGCAGCTGCACAGCACAGAGCAGCGTGGGCACAGTAGAGCCTGCAGGCCAAATCCAGAGGCCACCTGTTTTCCTATCGCTTGGGAACTAAAAATGAGTTTTATATATATATATTTATTTATTTATTTTTGAGACAGAGTTTCGCTCTTGTTACCCAGGCTGGAGTGCAATGGCGCGATCTCGGCTCACCGCAACCTCCGCCTCCT
>NW_016114430.1:0-971 GCF_001604975.1 Cebus imitator | reverse complement strand
GATCTCGGCTCACCGCAACCTCCGCCTCCTGGGTTCAGGCAATTCTCCTGCCTCAGCCTCCTGAGTAGCTGGGATTACAGGCACGCACCACCGTGTCCAGCTGATTTTTTGTATTTTTAGTAGAGACGGGGTTTCACCATGTTGACCAGGATGGTCTCGATCTCTTGACCTCGTGATCCACCCACCTCACTGTATTTTTTTAAATTAGAATTCACCATTATGAAGTAAACTTTGGATAAATCTAATTTTTTTTTTGTAGTATGTACACAGGGATTAGAGTAGAAGTAGGGAGGTAGGAAGTAGAGTTTGCAGAGGGTGGGAAGCAGCCATGTGAATTATTTTAGGAGATGGCGAGTGACATGTTTGGGCTTATTCTTCCATGAGTTTGATTTTTTCTGTAGTAGTCTTAGAGTTGAAACTAATGTCCAAAATTTTATTAGATTTGCTTATCTGATTCACTAACTAGAAAAGTCAGATTAGAATTGGGCAGTAGGGATACATAGGTTATTGGCTGCTTTAAAAAATATTCTATATACTCTTCTGGTTCCCTTGCCTTTTGTAAACTAGCTAAAGTCTATACTTTATTCAGAGCCCCTACCTTTTTATAAAGATTGTAATTTAATCTCTGGATGATTCTAGTTCTGGAACATTGACCAGTGAGGAATGATAGTTGATCTCTTTTTGTAAAACATTTACCTAGCGTAAAGCTATATACGAAGAGGTATTTTTAAATGATGGTAAAGTACAAATGTTTTTGGTCTTGAAGAGTGAAGACCAGACCATTGAGACTCTTGTACTCATTGATAAGAGCACCCTTCTTAGTTTGGTAGCAGTTAACTTGATACTATGGGTTAATCCCAAAAGTTTCTGAAGCAAGTTTGACATTTCTGTCTTTCAACTTGCCATATCTGTGTTTTATATGATTCATAATTTTCTTGCTCTTTGTGATTCAACTGGTATATATAAAGTGT
>NW_016114429.1:0-971 GCF_001604975.1 Cebus imitator | reverse complement strand
AAAAAAAAAAAAAAGAAAAAAGAAAAATGAAGATTTCTAGTTGGTTATTTTCCAATTAATTTTATATCTGTTTCCTCAAAGGAACACAACATAATTTCTTGGTAATGTTTTCTACAAATAAATTCTTCTCACCTTGCTACTCAATTAATTTATGTATTTTGCCCTATTCTTACCCATTTAATTAACCATAATATGTTTTGAATTCTGAAATTTACTTTTTCCTGACTGAAAGGAAAAATTACAGTGAAGAAGCAAAGACTTAGATGAACCAATGGACCATGTTTTCCTGATATGGGTTATTTGTTGGAATTCAAATGCACATTCTTAGCTTCCACCACTATGTTCTATACATGTAACCAAAGTACACATTCTCATGGTCTCAGAGTAGACTATATGTGGACCTATTCTTTGAGATAAAATCTTGAATTACTCTCGCCAGTAGAAGAGAAATACTGTGTAATGGTATAGGAAGAATTTGACTTGGAAATTAGAACTTATGGGTCCCATTTCAGCTGTATGCTTAATGTTGTATATCATTTATGGGTAGAATACAAATAAATGTGGATGAGGTACAAGACTTCCATGAGTCAGTGTCCTCAGAAGTAAAATAAAGAAGCCAATATTTAGAACAATGTAAATTATATAATAAATTCTATATACCACAAATTTTCATAGAAAATATATAACTTAGAGTCAATCACCATGGTGATATGAAGTATTTTTTAAAGCAAAAATCACCAACATTTTACGTGTTAGTACATAACAGAATCTTAGTTTGTGAGACTAAAATAATCCTATTATTTCTGCCTAATAATACCAGATTTGAATAGAATAAAAGTTTCATTTATTAGGGAAAATCACTATGTCATTCTTGGACCTTTCTATATAAAATATAGTAAAGATTCTATAGCATTGTTTTGGTAATTTTGATATTTGGAGAATTTTTTTTTCTCTCCTTTTTTTTTTTTTTT
>NW_016114428.1:0-972 GCF_001604975.1 Cebus imitator | reverse complement strand
ATTTGCGTCTTGTATCTTTGTTCCTCATTTTCTCTCTTTCTTTCTATTTTTTGAGACTAAGTCTCATTCTGCCACCCAGGCTGGAGTGCAGTGGCACGATGTTGGCTCACTGAAACCTCCGCCTCCTGGGTTCACGTGATTCTCCTGCCTCACCTTCTGAGTAACTGGGAGTACAGGCACATGCCACCATGCCTGGCTAATTTTTTGTATTTTCAATAGAGATGGGGTTTTGCTATGGTATCCAGAATCTCCTGACCTCATGATCCACCTGCTTCAGCCTCCCACAGTGCTGGAATTATAGGTGTGAGCCACTGCACCCGGCCCGAGCTTCTTCATTTTGATGTTGTTTTTTCTTTAAGAATTTTTTAGTTATGGCCAGGAGTGGTGGCTCATGCCTGTAATCCAAGCACTTTGGAGGCCAAGGCGGGCGATCACCTGAGGTCGGGAGTTCAAGACCAGCCTGACCAACACGGTGAAACCTTGTCTTTATTTTAGTGATATTTTCTATGTTTCTTAACTTTACAATTCTGTTTTTTGCATACACACACATATATTGAGACGGAGTCTTGCTCTGTAGCCAGGCTGGAGTACAGTGGCATGATCTGACTGCAGCCTCTGCCTCATGGGTTCAAGGAATTCACCTGCCTCAGACTCCTGAGTAGCTGGAACTATAGGTGCGCATACCACACCTGGCTAATTGTGTGTGTGTGTGTGTGTGTGTGTGTATTTTAGTAGAAATGGGATTTCACCATGTTGACCAGGCTGGTCTTAATCTCCTGACCTCATGATCTGCCCACCTCATCCTCCCAAAGTGCTGAGATTACAGGTGTGAACCACCATGCCTGGCTATGTTTTTGTTCTTATCCTCATTTTATTCTGATTTTCTATGGTTCTTTGTGTTTCTACTTTACTAATTGAGTATTCAATTTATTATTTTCAGTTTTTATTTTTTTATTTTTATTTTTTTTTTTT
>NW_016114427.1:0-973 GCF_001604975.1 Cebus imitator | reverse complement strand
ACTTTGTGGCCTAATAGTCATAACATTGGTTAAGGCACTGGGGAGGATACCTTTTGGTAAAGGTGAAAAGCCAGGAATATCAGCTGTTTCTCCTGGGTAATATCTGGTAATAAGAGATTTGAAAGGATTTTTTTAGAGCTCTATAGTCAAAATTTGACTTAATTACAACTGATGTTTTAGACTTTAGTGTGTTTATATTGTTTTAAGTTCTCTATTCTCTCTGTGCAAACATTTCTCAGTCAACTAAATGTCTTTCTTCTTAAACACCCTGGTAGCCACATGCACTACCTCTGTTTTCCTAGTTCCCTATTTCTTTCTTTCCTTCTTTCTTTTTTTTGAGACACAATCTCACTTTGTCACCAAGGTTGGAGAATTGCTGGGAACACAGGTGTGTGCCACCATACTCAGCTAATGTTGATATTACTAGTAGCGACGGGGTTTCACTATACTGGCGAGGCTGGTCTCGAACTCCTGACCTCGTGATCCACCCACCTTGGCCTACCAAAGTGCTGGGATTACAGGCATGAGCCACCTTGCATGGCACAGATATTTAAGGTATAAAACCATGCGTCTGTAACACCTTTGATACTTTTAGATTACAGCCTTTTAGGGGCCATGAAAAGGCCAAGCTTCAGATATTTTTCTTTCTCCTGTGTTCTGCACCACCAAGCTCAGCTAATTTTGTATTTTTAGTAGAGATGGGGTTTCACCATTTTGGCTAGGATGGTCTCCATCCCTTGACCTCGTGATTCACTGGCCTCCACCTTCCAAAGTGCTGAATTATAGGCATGAACCACTGTGCTTAGCAATTTCCATTGTTTAAGTCACCCAGTGTGTGGTACTTTGTTATGGCCACCCTAGCAAGTTAAAACACACATATTACCCTGTCTAGTATCTGGAGATGGAATTTTTTCAAGATTATGAATTATCTGGGTTTTCTAAGAATTGAATGAATCCACAGAAAATTGACAAG
>NW_016114426.1:0-973 GCF_001604975.1 Cebus imitator | reverse complement strand
AAATTAAACATTTTGCAAAAGGTCAGGTGCAGTGATTCACACCTATAACCTCAGCAATTTGGGAGGCTGAGCCAAGAGGATCACTTGAGCCCAGAGTTTGAGACTCATCTGGAGAACACAGTGAGACCATCTCAACAAATAACTAAATAAGTAAGCAAGCAGGGCATGGTGGCATGCGCCTGTAGTCCTGGCTACTTAGAAGGCTGAGGTGGGAGGATCACTTAAGCTTAAGAGGTTGAGGATACAATAAGCTGTGACTGTACCACTGTACTCAAACCTGGGCAACAGAGCAAGACTCAAAAATTTATTTAAAAAAAAAAAAAAAAAATCACACCTTGCAAGGGGATAAAAAAAAAAAAAAAAAAAAAATTAAATAAAAATTTAAAAAAAAAAAAAAAAAAAGAAAATAAAAAATTCGGCAGGGGAGTGAAATATGTAATCCCAGCTGCTCAGGAGGCTCAGGCAGGAGAATTGCCTGAACCCAGGAGGCGGAGGTTGCAGTGAGCCGAGATCGCGCCATTGCACTCCAGCCTGGGTAACATGAGTTAAACTCCATCTCAAAAAAAAAAAAAAAAAAAGGATATTATTCTGCACAAGTGCCATTAAATAAAAATTTAAAAAATAAAGGATATTCAACCTGTATCATGAACAAAGAACTAACTACCTGCCCAAATGCCAATTGTACCCTTGTCAGGAGAAAATGACTGATACATCCACCTTCTGTAGGATGGGCCCTCCATGTAAACACCTCAAAATTAACTTTTGGTCAGTGCAGTGGCTCATGCCTGTAATCTCAGCACTTAGGAGGCTGAGCCAGGAGGATCACTTGAGACCAGGAGTTTAAGACCAGCTTGGGCAACAGAGCAAGACCCTGTCTCAGCCGGGCGCGGTGGCTCAAGCCTGTAATCCCAGCACTTTGGGAGGCAGAGGCGGGTGGATCACGAGGTCAAGAGATCGAGACCATCCTGGTCAA
>NW_016114425.1:0-973 GCF_001604975.1 Cebus imitator | reverse complement strand
TGTATATACAAGTAATAGCAATAAAAATAAAAATACACTGTCTGCCCAGAATTTTTCTTCAAGTAGCTTTTTTTTTTTTTTTTTTTTTTTTTTTTTTTTTTTATTTTTTTTTTTTTTTTTTTTTTTTTTTTTTTTTTTTGCAAAATAGAAATGTAACACAAAACAGAGAGGAAGAAAAAAAGATTGAAAATTCATATATGCCTACTTTGGAAAATATTGAAAACTTTAAAGGATAAAATAAAAATTACCCATAACCCTACTATTTAGTGCATGTTCTTTTTGTTTTTTTTTTAAGTAACATTTTAGTTTTCTTATTATGAAAGCAGCAGCATCATATACACTGTAGAAAAATGAAAATACTACATAGAAGAGATAGCTGGATTATTTTTGAAGTATTGACATTTTGTTACAATTGATACGTTGTTAAATCATGTTAAATGATGCTTCTTTCTTTTTTTTTTTGAGTGGAGTCTCACAGTCACCAAGGCTAGAGTGTAGTGGCCATGATCTCAGCTCACAGAAACCTCCACCTTCCGAGTTCAGGTGATTCTCCTGCCTCAGCCTCCCAGGTAGCTGTGATTACAGGAATGTGCCACTGCACCTGGCTAATTTTTATATTTTTAGTAAAGACTGGGTTTCACCATGTTGGCCAAGCTGGTCTTGAACTCCTGACCTCAAGTGACCTGCCCTCCTTGGCTTCTCAAAGTGCTGGGATTACAGGCATGAGCCACCTTACCCAGCCTAAATCATGTTTCTTGACTGTAGATGTTAGTGTTTAAACCTTTTTTCTTTTTTTTTTAAAGAGATGAGGTCTCACTCTGTCATCTAGACTATAGTACAGTGGTACAATCATAGCTCTCTGTAGGTCTAACTCCTGGGCTGAAATGATCCTACCAGGTAACTGGGACTATTGGCAGGAACCACACCATCAAGCTAAAAGAAGCTGGGATTACAGACCTGCAGCACCACACCC
>NW_016114424.1:0-973 GCF_001604975.1 Cebus imitator | reverse complement strand
TGCAGTGAGCCGAGATCACGCCACTGCACTCCAGCCTGAGCAACAGAATGAAACGGTGTCTCAAAACAAACACACACACATAAAAACTATACTTTTAAAAATTAGAATAGATGTCTATCACTACTTCTTAGTTCATCTGTGTGTTCAATCTAAAATAGTTATACTTGCATGTGATTATACCCCAAAGGTGTAATTCAGGTACCTGCTGATTAGTCACAATTTGGGGTTTTCAATACTCTTATCTTCCATGAGATACAAGAGCTTTCTTATTTTAAGGACATTAGGCTAGTTGTATCTAGGTTCTTATACAGTTTCCCTTTGGAAATCCTTTTAGTTTTCATCCAGATTTTCTTTCACCAAGAATTTAAACATTGGGACATTTCTCAAAAACATATTTTTCATGCCAAAAAGTGATTCACAATGTTTCCATCTTCAACTGTTTTTATATTGAGTTGAAGTTTGCTTGTGATAAAACATCTGAGCCACTCCAATATTTTTACCAAAAATATAATGTTCATTAATGAAACATATCAATAGATTTGTATAACATTTACATGTATAACCTGAATGCACACAAGACAATGGAAAAGTCATTTAAAGTGGTTTTATTTGTCGATGCATATAATTAAGAGAAAATATAATTCCAATATTTGAAGACATGATAATATGTGGTATCAGCCACTAATTGTCATCTTAAATGATAGTTTCTTATCTTCAACACTGAGTATCAAAATCATTTTTCATTAAAACAACTTTTAAAAATAAAAATGTCTTATTGAACAAGAGCTATTAGCAAATTAATTGAACTCACTAACAATTGTTATTCCATGGAGAAGGAAAACTATTCATTACCTAAAGCTGTGCACCCTGCTTTTTCCCAGAGCTGATTGTCATTCTTTGAAATCATTAATGTTGGGTTAATAATTATGTCCCTAAAGTATATTATGCAATTTTAAGAGTATAACTCAAGTTT
>NW_016114423.1:0-974 GCF_001604975.1 Cebus imitator | reverse complement strand
AGGCAGGAGAATTGTCTGAACCCAGGAGGCGGAGGTTGCGGTGAGCCGAGATCGCGCCATTGCACTCCAGCCTGGGTAACAAGAGCGAAACTCCGACTCAAAAATAAAAATAAAAAATAAAAAAAATAAAAGTTCTTAGGAGATCAATCCGGAGGAACTGAACTAATTCTCCAAAGAAGAGGCTTCATGGACCATCTGTGTTCAGTGGGCTCTCTCTTTCTTTCTCCCGTGTTTCAGACTTGGAACAAAGCTCGAAGCCAAGCCTGGCAGAGTAACCAGTTGACTTGCTTGGTGGGGAAGAGAATAAGCAGTGTCAAGGACACCCAGGGAATGGCAGGGGGGAATGTTTTGGAGGAATGAACAAGAGGAAGCAGGAGCGAAACCTCAGCGTGCCATCTGAGGACAGCTGTGGTCAGAGCAGCGGGGCCGGGCTAGCCTCAGTCTTTATGACAATCTGGAAAAGAGATTTCGCTGTACATCACTTAAAGAGACATAAGAGCCTTAAAGATACATAAAGAGCCTTTCCAGGACAATTCAGCAGTGACTGTAAAACAACACTCCATATTGAAGGAAGTTTCCATGTATATGTAGTAATAGTTGTTGGTTCTTTTTATCAGTGTTTCTCAAAGTGGCCTGCTGACCAATTTGAGAAACCATTAGAGTCTTCTCAGGGGGCCATGCACGGTGGCTCATGCCTGTAATCCCAACACTTTGGGAGGTCGAGGCAGGCGGATCACTTGAGGTCAGGAGCTTGAGACCAGCCTGGCCAACATGCAAAAACTCGCCTCTACTAAAAATACAAAAATTAGCCAGGTGTGGTGGTGCATGCCTGTAGTCCCAGCTACTCCGGAGACTGAAGCAGGAGAATCACTTAAACACGGGAAGTGGAGGTTGCAGTGAGCTGATCATGCCCCTGCACTCCAGTCTGGGTGAGAGAGAGAGACTCGGTCTTTAAAAAAAAAAATGGGCAAAAA
>NW_016114422.1:0-974 GCF_001604975.1 Cebus imitator | reverse complement strand
ATATATATATATATATATATATGGATAATTTTTACAAGTGAACATCAAAAAGACAACTCAGTTAAAAAACAGGCAAAGGATCTGAATAGACATTTCTCCAAAGTACATATACAAATGGCCAATAAGCACATGAAAAGGTACTCAACATCATTAGTCATTAGAGAAATTCGTATCAAAACCACAATGAGACACCACTTCATACCCACTCGGAAGGGTATAATAATCACAAATGGAAAATAAGAAGAGTTGGCAAGATTGTAGGGAAACTGGAACGCTTATACATTGCTTGTTGAAACAAAATGGTGCAGCCACTGTGATAATTCCTTAAGAAGTTAAACACAAAATTATGACTCAGCAATTCCATTCTGGCAACAAATAAAAACAGGTATTCAAACAAAAACTTGTACAGAAATGTTAACAGCTGCTATTCATAATAGCCAAAAGGCAGAAACAATTCAAAGTCCATCAGCTGTTGAATGGATAAGCAAAATGTGATCTATCCATACAGTGAAATACTATTCAGCCATGAAAAAGGATGAAGCACTGATACCTATTCCATGGATAAAATCTGAAAACATCAAGCTAAGTAAAAGAAGCCAGTCAAAAAAGGCCACATGTTATATGATTCCAATTATGTGAACTGTCCAGAATAGGCAAACTCACAGAGGCAGAAAGCGTTAGAAGTTACCAGAGGCTGGGGGAAGGGAGGATTGGGGAATGATTGCTTAATGGGTACACTTTCCTTTTCTGTGTCATGAAAATATTCTGAAATTAGACAGCAGTAATGGTTGCATAACGTTGTCAATATTCTCAAAATCACTGAATTGTATACTTTAAAATGGTCAAAATGGTACATATCTCATGTTATGTACCTTTTTTTTTTTTTTTTTTGAGACAGAGCCTCGCTCTGTTGCCAAGCTGGAGTGCAGCGGCATGATCCCAGCTCACTGCAACCTCTGCCTCCTGGGTTCAAG
>NW_016114421.1:0-974 GCF_001604975.1 Cebus imitator | reverse complement strand
CTTTAGGGTGGAGTGTTGTTAGGTCTAGATTGTGAACAGCATTGCTCAAGCCTTTGATTCATATTTCTTCTTTTATTGTCTGCCTAGTTGTTCTATCAATTATTGAAATTGAAAAGGGAGCATTGAAGTCTCCAATGTTTTCACTGAGTTGCTTATTTTCAATTCTATCAGATTTTGCTTTGTGTTTTTTTCAACTCTGTTGATATGTGCACATGGGTTCACAATTATTATGTCTTCTTTATGGATTGAGCCCTTTGTCCTTATAAAATACAGCTGTTCCTTGAACAACATGGGTTTGAACTGCACTGGTATGCTTATATGTAGATTTTCTTCCACCTCTGCCACATCGGAGACAAGATCAACCCCTCCTGTTCTTCCTACTCCTCAGATTACTCAACGTGAAGATGATAAGAATGAAGACATTTGTGATGATGATTTATTTTTATCTAATGAATAGAAAATGTATTTTCTATTCCTTATCTTTCTTAATAACATTTTCTTTTCTCTAGCTTACTTTACTGTAAGAATATAGTATACAAGACATATAATATAAAAATATGTGTAAATTTACTTTGTGCTGTCAGTAAGGCTTCCAGTCAACAGTAGGCTATTAAAAGTTAAGTTTATGGGAGTAAAAGTTGTACATGGATTTCTGACTGCATGGTGAGTCAGTGCTCCTAACCCCTGTGTTGTTCAAAGATCAACTGTGCATGTTTTACTCTCTAGTAAAAAAAAAAAAATTATTTGTTTTCTATCTCCTTTCCTTGGTATCTAGTAAAAAAAATTTATGTCTGTTTTGTCTAATACTATTACCACCACCCCCAGTCTCTGTTGGATACTATTTGTATGGTATATAATTTCAATTATTTCACTCTTAACCTTTTTTGTTGTTGTTGTTTGTTGTAAGGTGTAGTTCTTATTGAGAGCATTTGTATAGATCATTTTTTATCCATTCTGCCAATATATGCTTTTAT
>NW_016114420.1:0-974 GCF_001604975.1 Cebus imitator | reverse complement strand
AGGCTGAGGCAGGAGAATTGCTTGAACCCGGGAGGCAGACGTTGCAGTGAGCCTAGATTATGCCACTGCACTCCAACCTGGCAACAGGGCGAGACTCCATTTCAAAAAAATAAAGTTAAAAAAAAAAAAAAGAAACACATGAAGGTGCAGAGCTTGACTGAATCCTGTGATCTCAAAATTTAAAAATCCTACAACAGCCAGCAACTCTTGCTCTATCTATCTTCTTAGGTCTGGAAAGCTCTATCTTCATGCATATATTCAGCAAATTCTGAACAACAAAAAGCCCGATCTCAGCCTCTGGGCTTCTGCCCTCCCCAGCACCCCATCTCTGTCCACCTCTATCTCTTAGTATCCATGTCACTAAGGTTTACACATAACCCAGACCCCAAAAGCAATGTCTGCATACATCCTTAGTTCCTAAGACACTGCTTGCCCCTTAAAGTCTCAGAAAAACACACTGAGCTGCTCTATAAAGGTATGAGAAAGGAAATGAAATTCACCTGCTATAGAAAATGTTTTACAATTTAGCATGATATAATTTGATTTGATCCCTCTCATCAGTATGAGATAACCAATAGGTAAAACTATCCTCTTTCCTCTCTACTACCTTGTTCCACACTCCAAGGCCCATGGGACCAGGCGGTTCTCACAGGATTTCAGACCCATTCTTCAGGGACCTTTCCTCCCTGCCATCATTAGATGGCTGGGTCACTTTTGCCCACCATAGGCTCACCAGCAATGTTAAGTGCCACTCACCAAATGACCATGTACATAGATGGAGGGGCTGTATGGGTATCAGTTCCAAGAACCACTTAACTCCCAGTGACGTCTGAGGGGTCCTCCACCAGCAACTCCTTCTCAACAACCAACGTTCCCAGTACTCTGATGGGGGTCTTCTCCTCAGACCTTTATAAAATGCTCCAAGTTGAAGGTTTTTCTTCAACTGTTTTCTGTGTAGTTTTGTTTTTTGGTTT
>NW_016114419.1:0-975 GCF_001604975.1 Cebus imitator | reverse complement strand
CAAAAGTTGGGTAGTTTTTTACAAAACTAAACAGAGTCTTACCATAATCCAGCCATCATGCACCTAAATCTTTACCCAACTGATTTGAAAACATGTTCACACAAACCCCTGGATGTGAATATTTATGGCAGCTTTATTCATAATCAAAAACTGGAAGCAATCAAGGTGTCCTTCAATAGGTGAATGGATAAACAAACCAGAATATTATTCAGTTATAAAAAGAAATAAGCTATCATGAAAAGATATGAGTAAATCTTACATGCGTATTGCTAAGTAAAAGAAGCCAGTCCAAAAAGGCTGCATACTGTATAATTCCAACTACATGACATACTGGAAAAGGCAAAACTATACAGACTAAAAAGATCAGGGGTGAGGGCTGGGATGGTAGGGAAAATTGAATAGGTGAATCATGAGAAATATTTTTAGGGTAAACTGTTCTGTATGACAGAATCAAATTTGGAAGCCTACCCAAGCTTTGGTGTCCAAAGTTTTTATTAGGGTTTCATTACACAGGCATGATTAATTTAATCTTTGGTCTTGTGAGTGAATTCAATCTCCAGCTCCTCTCCCCTTCCAAGAGATTGGATGGATGTCACATGGCCCAAAGCTGCAACCCTCTAATCATGTGGTTGGTCTTCCCAGCATGGACAACTCCTATCCTGAAACTATATAGGGTCTTTTCAGGAGTCATCTTGTTAGCATAAACCCAGGTGTGATCTAAGGGATTCACCATGAATAACAAGGCCGTTGGGAAATTCCAAAGATGTGGAAGTTACTTCCCAGGAAAAAGGGACAAAGTCTAGCCAATTTTTTTTTTTTTTTTTGAGACAGAGTTTCGCTCTCGTTACCCGGGCTGGAGTGCAATGGCGTGATCTCGGCTCACCGCAACCTCAGCCTCCTGGGTTCAGGCAACTCTCCTGCCTCAACCTCCTGAGTAGCTGGGATTACAGGCACGCGCCACCATGCCCAGCTAAT
>NW_016114418.1:0-975 GCF_001604975.1 Cebus imitator | reverse complement strand
GAAAGGGTTAGTGAACTGGTACATTCACACAATTGTTTAACTCTGTAAGTTTAACATACACCTTCACAATCATTCTGCTACATAGCTCCGTTTTTGTTTTAGAGCCAGATATTTCTCATTAAACCATATACTCCCATTCACTCAGGAATATCCAAACACAGCTTTTTGGAGAGACGTGTTTCTAACTCGCAGAATATAAACAGAGATGCATCTTCAGAAGCTTAACGAACACACAGTGGAGCAGTTTGAAAGAGAATTTTCTCGTATGATTTAGACGCGATCTTAAAGCTAATTCTTAAGAGTCTGTATATGGCTAGAAATGTCTCTTTCCAGATTCTCCAAAGAAAGCGTTAGTGAACTACTACATTAACACAATTGTTTAACTTTGTAAGTTTCATATACACCTTGACAATCATTCTGCTACATACCTCCGTTTTTGTTTTAGAGGTAGATAATTCTCATTAAACCCTATGCCCCCATTCACTCAGGAATATCCAAACGCAGCTTTTTGGAGAAACGTGTTTCTTCCTCGCAGAATCTAAACAGAGATGCAACTTCCGAAGGTGAACGAACACAAAGTGGAGCAGTTTGAATGAGACGTTTCTCGTATGATATAGATGCGGTCTTAAAGCTAATTCTTAAGAGTCTGCATATGGCTTGAAATATCTCTTTCCATATTCTCCAAAGAAAGGGTTAGGGAACTGCTCCATTCACACAATTGTTTAACTCTGTAAGTTTCATATACACCTTGACAATCATTCTACTACATAGCTCTGTTTTTGTTTTAGAGCCAGATGCTTCTCATTAAACCCTATGCTCCCATTCACACAGGAATTTTCAAACGCAGCTTTTTGGAGAAACGTGTTTCTAACTCGCAGAATCTAAACATAGATGCAACTTCCGAAGGAGAAGGAACACACAGTGGAGCAGTTTGAAAGAGACGTTTCTCGTATGATTTAGATGCGATCTTAAAGC
>NW_016114417.1:0-976 GCF_001604975.1 Cebus imitator | reverse complement strand
AGAAACCCTTTCTTTGGAGAGGTTGGAAAGAATGATTTAAAGCCATATACAGGCTCTTAAGCATTAGCGTTAAGATCGAATCTAAACCATAGGAGACACGTCTGTTTTAAGCTTCTCTGCTGTGTGTTCGTTAACCTTAGGAAGTTGCATCTATGTTTAGATTCAGCGGGTTAGAACTACGTTTCTTCTAAAACTCTGTTTGGATATTAATGAGTGAATGGGAGTATAGGATGAAATGAGAAATATCTGGATCTAACACAAAAACGGAGCTTTGTAGCAGAATGATTGTCAAGGTGTATATTCAACTTAGAGAGGTAAACAGATGTGTGAAGGTAGCAGTTGAGAAGACCTTTCTTTGGAGAATCTGGAAAGAGATAGTTCCAGCTATAAACAGCATCTTAATAAGTAGCGGTAAAATCGAATCTAAACCACAGGAGACACGTCTGTTTTAAGCTTCTGTGCGGTGTGTTCGTTCACCTTAGGAAGTTGCATCTATGTTTAGATTCAGCGGGTTAGAAATACGTTTCTTCTAAAACTGTGTTTAGATATTAATGAGTGCACGGGAGTATGGGATGAAACGAGAAATATCTGGCTCTACAACAAAAACGGAGCTTTGTAGCAGAATGATTGTCAAGGTGTATATTCAACTTACAGAGTTAAACAGATGTGTGAATGTAGCAGTTGAGAAACCCTTTCTTTGGAGAATCTGGAAACACATATTTCCAGCCGTATACAGGCTCCTAAGAATTAGCGGTAAGATCGCGTCTAAACCAAAGGAGAAACGTTTGTTTCAAACTTCTCAGCTGTGGGTTCGTTCACCATAGGAAGTTGCATCTATGTATAGATTCGGCGAGTTAGAAACCCTTTTCTTTAAAAGCTGCATTTGGATATTCCTGAGTCCATGGGAGTATAGGAAGTAATGAGAAATGTCTGGCTCTTAAACAAAAACGGGGCTATGTAGCAAAACGATTGTCAA
>NW_016114416.1:0-977 GCF_001604975.1 Cebus imitator | reverse complement strand
GAGGCTGGGGTAGGCATAGTGATTCACGCCTGTAATCCCAGCATTTTGGGAGGCTGAGGCCATTCGAGGATCATTGGAGGCCAGGAGTTCGATACCAGCCTGGCCAACATAGTGAAACCCCGTCTCTACCAAAAATACAAAAATTAGTTGGTGACAGCGACGCATGCCTGTAATTCCAGCTACTCGGGAGGCTGAGGCACGAGAATCGCTTAAACCCAGGAGGTGGAGCTTGCAGTGAGCTGAGATCATGTCATTGCACCCCAACCTTGGGCAACAGAGTGAGATTCTGTTCCCCCACCAAGAAAAAAAAGAATTGAGGCTGGGGAGGTGGGTAGGACCTGACCACCCAGGATCTGGGAGGCCACAGGATGACAACAAGAAACAATGAAAGCTTTTCAACAGAAGTGAGGGTGTTATGATTGGATCTGTGCTTTGAAAGCCTGATGAGGAGAACTAGCAGACGGGGACCCACATGGAGAGGTGCCAGGTGGATGCAAGGAACCAGCTCAGTTCTTAGTGAAGTCCAGGCAGGAGCCCACAGTGCCTGGACTGGGCTGGAGATAAACATTTGGGAATCATCGGCCTAAGGACAGTGATTGAAGCCACGGCCTAGGTATAGTTCAAGTTGCCTGTGGAGAGAGTCTAGAAACTTAAGAGGGACTCAGACAGTCTCTACTTCCAACTTTTACAGGAGTCTGATGAGGTAGCTAAGGAGGAAAAAAGTGACTAGGGGACAAACTGGGAGAGCATGGTAAGATGGAAGGGAACAGAAGTTTCCATGGGATTAAGTATTGCCAAGAGATCAGGTGAGATGGAGATGGAAATGTATCTTATGCTGTTACCAACAAGGAGCTCACTGTGACCTTCCTGAGAGCCATTAGGAAAGACTGCAGATCTGGCCAGGCGCTGGTGGCTCACACCTGTAATCCCAGCACTTTAGGAGGCCGAGGTGGGCAGATCACTTGAGATCAGGAGTT
>NW_016114415.1:0-977 GCF_001604975.1 Cebus imitator | reverse complement strand
TGACCAGGATGGTCTCGATCTCTTGACCTCGTGATCCACCTGCCTCGGCCTCCCAAAGTGCTGGGATTACAGGCTTGAGCCACTGCGCCCGGCCTAATTTTTGTATTTTTAATAGAGCATAGGGATGCTATGTATGTTCAGCAGGGAAGAATTTTAAATGGGGTTGTGCTGGGGGGAAATTGGATCTTTTTTCGCCTTTTACCTGGGATAGATTGCAGACCTCTGAACTGTGTATCTCTATTGATCTTTTTGAGACTGTATTCTAGAAAAGTGCCACAGAAACTTTTTTTTCTTTTGAGACGGGTACTCTGTCACCCAAGCTGTGAGTGCAGTGGCGTAATCTTGGCTCACTTCAACCTCTGCCTCCCGGGTTCAAGCAATTCTCCTCCCTCTGCCTCCTGAGTAGCTGGAATTACAGGCACCCGCCACCACACCCGGCCAATTTTTGTATTTTTAGTAGAGATGGGGTTTCACGATGTTGGCCAGGCTAGTCTTGAACTCCTGATCTCAGGTGATCCACCCACCTCAGCCTCTCAAAGTGCTGGGATTATAGGCGTGAACCACCACGCCCCGCCTACAGAAACATTTTAAACCAAACAGAGATATTTGGAGTGTCCCATGTTGGCAGTCTATCCCTCTAAACCGTTGGTGGATAATTCCTAGTTGACTGTTGACCTTGACATTCATTTCACACTAAGGGTCATAACCCATTTGCTTTGAGGATTTAAACAAAAATTACAATAATAATTCACAGAACATGAAATGTACAATTTGAACTATTTTTTATTGTGAAAAAAATATACAACATTTACTATTTTAATGACTTTTTAAGTATAGAAGTTTAGTAGCATTAAGTATTTTTACACAGCTGTGCAAACATCAGCACCCCCCATCTCTAGAAATTTTCATCTTGTGAAATTGAAAGTCTGTATCCATGGCATAATAACTCCACATTGCCCCCTAGGCCCTGACAGTCA
>NW_016114414.1:0-978 GCF_001604975.1 Cebus imitator | reverse complement strand
AAAAAAAAAAAAAAAAATTAGCCAGGTGTGTTGGTGCATGCCTGCAGTCCCAGCTACTTGAGAGGCTGAGGTAGGGGGATTGCTTGAGCCCAGGAGGTCAAGGTTACAGTGACCTACGATCGTGCCACCACAATCCAACCTAAATGACAGAGCAAAACCCTGTCGCTTTTAAAAGAGAGAGGAAAAACTAGGGTTAAAAACAAGAAACAAGCAAACACAATCACATTGGGACAAATCCAAATCTGTTAAAGAAAAATGAAGCGCTGCCTGTCACACTCCTGATGGAGCTACTGATTAGCAGAGCACATGCATAAAATTAACAACCCTACAGCTGAGGAACATACATTGAAAGATAAGTCTATTTCTCCATTTATTTTTCTTATAGTGTATCTTCCTATGATTTATTATCCCCCCAACACTATTCTTAAGAAATATTGATGAAAACACAGAGCCAAAATCCAATGATCTAAAGCAAAGATTTGACTTTACATGATAATTGCACCTGTGTTATTTATTCTACTGTTCAGAAGAATGTAAACACTTACTCCAATAGTTAGAAACTTATAAAGACAAAAACTTTTTCAAGTGAGAAAAAAAATTGTTTTAATAGAGATGGGGTTTTACTATGTTGGCCAGGCTGGTCTGGAACTCCTGGGTTGAAGCGATCCACCTGCCTCAGCCTCCCAAAGTGCTGGGACTACAGGTGTGAGCCACTGTGCCCAGCCAGAAATTATTTTCTGAAATTAACGTGTTTAATTGCAAACAGGATTATTCTGTCTATAATCCAACAGAAGCAACTGTTTTTTGCACAGAGATGACCTGAACAAACAGGTGATTTCAGGAAAAAATTAAAACAAAATAAGACATTGATAGGAAAAAAATGTAAAGGAAACATTTGATTCTGCCCATATTTTTTTTTTTTTTTTTGGGACGGAGTTTCGCTCTTGTTACCCAGGCTGGAGTGCAATGGCGCGATCT
>NW_016114413.1:0-978 GCF_001604975.1 Cebus imitator | reverse complement strand
CCTGCAAAATAGATTTTTTCTTTTCTTTTCTTTTTTTTTTTAAAGAGATGAGGCCTCATTACATTGCTCAGGCTGGTCTCAGACTCCTGGGCTCAAGCAACCTGCCCACCTCAGCCTCACAAAGTGCTGGGATTACAGGCGTGAACCACTGTGACTGGCTGGCTCTTTTCTTACACAGGCCTGGACACTTGAACACCTCTCTGGGCCTTACATTCACAGCCACAGCCAAACTCTCAGCCTCGGCTCTCTGACTCCATCACAGTCACCCCAGCCCCCATCTCCCTATGGCTCCCTCTGCTGTGTGGTGGCAGACAGGCCCACAACAAACTAAGGTATGAACTTCTGGATGGCTGTGGTGCAGACGGTCCTGAGCGGGTGGACTTGGAGACAATGGGATGAGAGAGAATAGGTCCTCCCAAGACCACCCCAGGACCCAGTCCCTACCTGCTGCATTCAGGGCCAGCCTCAGCTCGTAGGAGTTCATGGTTCCAGAAGCGTCCTCATCGAACTTGTCGAATATGGCCTGAGCAGGAGGGATGAGTCAGGGTCAGCCCCCAAGGCCCTGAAGAGGGCTGCAAATGGGGCCTCCAGTCCAGACAGCCTGGTGTCCATCCCAACTCCCTTTCTTCTGGTGTGGACCCCCCTAAGCGGCCTAATCGATTTGGACTTCTATTTCTCAATCTGTAGAGCAATGTCCTGTTGGCCAGGGGCGGTGGCTCACACCTGCAATCCCAGCACTTTGGGAAGCCAAGGTGGGCAGATCACTTGAGGTCAGGAGGCCGAGACCAGCCTGGCCAAAGTGGGGAAATGTGTCTCTACTAAAAATACAAAAATTAGCCAGGTGTGGTGTCAGGTGCCTGCTGCAAGCTCAGCTACTCAGGAGGCTGAGGCAGGAGAATCGCTTGAACCAGGTAGGCAGAGGTTACGGTGAGCTGAGATCATGCCACTGCACTCCAGCTAGAGTGAGACTCCATCTCA
>NW_016114412.1:0-979 GCF_001604975.1 Cebus imitator | reverse complement strand
TTCAGGAAGCTAGACACCTACAGGGGACCTAACCTACTCTAGGGAATCAGGGAAGGCTTCAAAGGGGAATTAATCTTTTTTCATTTTCTTTTTCTATTTCTTTTTTTTTTTTTTTGAGACAAAGTGTCACTCTGCCACCCAGGCTGGAGGGCAGTGGCATGATCTTGGCTCACTGCAACCTCCACCTCCCGGATTCAAGCAATTGTCTGCCTCAGCCAACCAAGTAGCTGGGATTACAGGCACCCACCACCATGCCCAGCTAATTTTTGTATTTTTGGTAGAGACAGGATTTCACCATCTTGGTCAGGCTGGTCTTGAACTCCTGATCTGGTGATCACCGACCTTGGCCTCCCAAAGTGCTGGGATTACAGGAGTGAGCCACCGCACCCAGCCAGGGGAATTAATCTTAACACTGAGTAGGTTATTTTTTTTAGACGGAGTTTTGTTAGTTGCCCAGGTTGGAGTGCAATGGTGCGATCTCGGCTCACTGCAACCTCGGCCTCCTAGGTTCAAGCAATTCTCCTGCCTCAGTCTCACCTGGCCTCAGGTGATCCACCCACCTCGGCCTCCCAAAATGTTGGGATTAGAGGCTTGAGCCACCGCACTCGGCCTTAAGAGGAGTTTTGCAGAGATTTGAGGAGGCAGAGATTGAGGACTACAGAAATGGTTGGAAATTTGAGGAGACGGAGATAGGATAAAGTTCTGGTGAAGAACATAAGATTCAAAAATTTCGAGAATGTGAATTACAGAACTGTCCAGAAGTGACTGATTTTTCGGGCCAAGCACAAAGGGCTCACTTATGAAAATCATATGTTCTGGTCGGGCGCAGTGGCTAATGCCTGTAATCCCACCATTTTGGAAGGCCGAGGCGGGCGGATCACGAGGTTAAGAGATCGAGACCATCCTGGCCAACATGATGAAACCCCGTCTCTACTAAAAATAACAAAAAGTTAGCCAGGTGTGGTGGCATGTGCCTGTA
>NW_016114411.1:0-979 GCF_001604975.1 Cebus imitator | reverse complement strand
CTTGTAGTCCCAGCAACTCGGAAGGCTGATGCAGGAGGATCGCATGAGCCTGGGAGTTTGAGGTTGCAGTGAGCTGTGATTGCACCACTGCATTCCAGCCTGCACTCCAGGCTCCAGAGTAAGACTCTGTCTCAATCAATCAATCAATCAAATTAAATTAAAATACCATTAATGTTGATCTAAGCAGAATAAGAAAAACAAAATTACCTCTTTAAAATTTACATTCTTTTTTTAGACTCTAGAGACTTCATTACAAACTATCTATAAATCCATGCACCAGCGAATTACTGAAGTTAATTAATAAAAATATGATTTTTTGGGAGATTATGCTCAAAATATTTTGTTTTAAGCATTAGAGATTAAAATGTAAACTGAAAGTTTCTTCTATCTAAAATCTGCACTTTCTCTTATGAATGAAATAGAAAAAACATGACATATCAAAACCATAATTCATATATAATTTCTTAATTACTTGTTATTTATATATATGATACATATATACTACATTTATATATGACACATATATAATTACAGGTTAATGTCTCTATTATTTTTCCAAGTGTAACATGTATTTGTTATATTTTACATGGAAATATTAGACATATTATTACTACTACATATTAAAGTGTTGCATATCGTACCTTACAATGCAACAATTAGATGGAATATGGCAGTTTGTACTAAAATTATTGCTTGACAGGATATTCAGCAGTTTGTGTTTGACAATTACTTTTATTTTTCTTTAAGAAAAATAACCACATAGATTTCTTTATTTATTGGACTTCAAAAGGACAAATCAGACCAGTCATAAAATTTAGCTTATGGAATGCTATTATCATTGATCAAACATGGGCTTCTTCTATTTTATTTGACTTCTTTTTTTCTCATTGTAAAATACTGTAATAAACATCTATGAAATGCCTGCCCAAACAATGAACTGGAGCATTATCCATTGCTCAGGCTTTCTTTTTTTTTTTTT
>NW_016114410.1:0-980 GCF_001604975.1 Cebus imitator | reverse complement strand
AAAAAAAAAAAAAAAAAGGAGAGAAGGAAGCGAACACTGATTGATGCCATGCCAGTCATCATGCAGGCATTTTCATTTACATGTTCCCACTTAATCTTGGCAACAGCTCTGTGAGGGAGCCGTAGTTATCTTTGTCCTGGCGGTTGAAGAAACTGAGACCCTAAAGGCTAGCCCAGGTGCCCCAAGCCACACAGCTAGAAAGGGAGGCATTCTCTACCTATCCAACCCTTGCCTTTTTATACACTAGCAAGTCTAATGAAATACTTGCTTTTTTTTTTTTTTTTGAGGTGAAGTTTTGCTCTGTCGCTCAGGCTGGAGTGCAGTGGTGCGATCTGGGCTCACTGCAACCTCTTCCTCCCAAGCTCAAGCAATTCTCCTACCTCAGCCTCCCGAGTAGCTGGGATTACAGGCATGCACCACCACGCCCAGCTAATTTTTGTGTTTTTAGTAGAGACAGGGTTTCACCATGTTGGCCAGGCTGGTCTCAGACTCCTGACCTCAAGTGATCTGCCTGTCTCGGCCTCCCCATGTGCTGGGATTACAGGCATGAGCCACCGCACCCGGCCAAGACTTGCTCTCTTTAGTTGTTCTAAGAACTCAACTTTTTCTTTGGGCAGGCACACAGTCATTAGAACAGAAAGTCCATTTCAGATCTAAAGTTTCAAGAACAAAGTTGTGGTTTTTTCCCTCAAATGTTCTTGTCATCACCCTGGAAATCTTCACAACACCCTCTGGTAGAAACAAATCCTCTTAGCCCAGTGAGAAAAGGCTGGGCCTGCTGGAGTCTGACTGGCATAGATTATTGTCTTTTAACAGTGTTTGGGAGATGAGGGGACCCAGACTCCCAGAACAGAACATTTTCCAGCTCCAACGGGGTGGGCAGGTTAGTCCCTGCCTGCCTCCCCGCTGAAAGAATTTTGAAGTAACCAGGTGGCTATTTTGCCGAGTACGTATAACTCCTATCTGATTCAATGCTGAGA
>NW_016114409.1:0-980 GCF_001604975.1 Cebus imitator | reverse complement strand
CCTGTAGTCCCAGCTACTCGGGAGGCTGAGGCAGGAGCATTGCTTGCACCCAGGAGGCGGAGGTTGCAGTGAGCTGAGCTCCAGCCACTGCACTCCAGCCTGGCAACAGGTGACAGAGCAAGACTCAAAAAAAAAAAAAAAAAAGTTTGCTATAGATACTTTATAGAAACCTTTTATCAACTTAAAAACATTCTTCTTGACTTAGTCATCTAAGGGCTTTTAAAAAATCATTATACATAATGACTTGCCAAATAAGTTTCCTGCATATTTTGAGATAATATTTCCTACTTTAATGATTTTGTGTAGTAAATTACATTAATGTTTTTTCATTAATGTTAAATCAACCTGGAATTCCTTTTATGATCTCAATTTGATTGAAACGCATTGTTTGTAATGCACTGATAAATTAGCTTGTTAATTTATGGTATTATTATTGCATCTATACTCATAAAAGTGATTGATCAATGTTTTTCTTTTACTGTCTTTGTCTAATATTAACATTCTGTTTCTCCAATAAAATGAATTGAAAAGTGCCCCTTCTCTTCTCTTTCCTGGGAGAATTTGTGTAAAATTATAATTTGGATTTCCTTCATTGTTTGCAAGAAGTTCTCTAAAATCTTTCTGGGACTGATGACTTATATCTAGAAAAATTTTCAATAATCAGTTGTATTGTGTAAATGATTATAAAACATTCAATTTTGTATTTCTTTTTGACTATATTTTGGACAATTTTATCTTGTTCTTGGGAATTTAATTTGTTTTTCTTACTGTTAACATTAATTGGTAGAATGTGTTTCAACATCTAATCATTATGCCTACTAGTTTTTAATTATGCAACAGTTTTAATCCTAATAACATTTTATTGTTTTTCTTTTATTCATTAGCCAGTGTTTTGAATTTATTATTTTTCATTAAATAATAAAAATAATTTTGCCTTTATTAATAATAATTATGATTACATTATAGTTGTATATTGCCAT
>NW_016114408.1:0-981 GCF_001604975.1 Cebus imitator | reverse complement strand
CGCGCCCGGCCTTATTACAGCATTTTAGATTTTACTGTTTTTATAACATTTCATTACTAAAAATAAAGCAGACATTTTATGGAGGATAAAAACTAACTAACAGAAACAATAAATGTAAATGATAGGAAGCAGCACAGACCTGCCCACTTTTTTTGCTGCCATTTCAAACCTTCCTCTCTAATTTGATCCCAATCTATCAATGGCCGAGCTCCTGCAACTACACTGTTATCTGCGCTTCGACCTTTTCCACCAGAAGGTTGTAATGCAATACCTGTTAAAAACATTTTTATCAGATTAGTTTTTTCTATTTGTTTCTTAATAATCAGACAATGCTTAAAATATAAAATTTGGGGTCTCTGTACTACAGTGACATGACATTTGTTATCGTTCAACAACTTATAAAAATTTTATTGGAGAAGGTAAGTAAAATAGCACAAGTCTAATGTTTGTTAAAAGATTGTCATACCCATTACTCAATTGTTACAATACTCCTGGGAAGCAGATATTATCCCAGGTTAATAGATGAAGAGCCAGGCTTAGTAGCTCACTCCTGTAATACCAGCACTTTGTGAGGATGGTGGGGAGGATCGCTTGAACTCAGGACTCAAGACCAACCCAGACAACGTGGTGAAACCCTGTCTCTACCCTACAAAAAATTTAATTAGCTAGGCACGGTGGCACACACCTGTGGTCCCAGCTATTTGAGAGGCGGAGGTGGGAGAATCACTCGTGCCCAGGAGGTCAAGGCTATAATAAGCCAAGATCTGCCGGGCAAGGTGGCTCACGCCTGTAATCCGTGCACTTTGGGAGGCCAAGGCAGATGGATCACCTGAGGTCAGGAGTTTGAGAGAAGCCTGGCTAATAGAGCAAAACCCCATCTCTCCTAAATGAAAAAATATAAAAATTTGCCAGGCATGATGGCACATGCCTGTAGTCCCAGCTCCTAGGGAGGCTGAGGCAGGAGAATTGCCTGAACCCAGG
>NW_016114407.1:0-981 GCF_001604975.1 Cebus imitator | reverse complement strand
GTTCACGTGTATGTCATTTCTGTATGTCATTAAATAAGGTTCAATATTGACACTAACATACATTGAACCCAACTCTAAGACACCTTATAGCTACTTACAGCATTTACAATTGGGACAAACATGCTGTGAGAATAAGGAAGCAATATATTTCCCCAAAGGTTCTATTAGTTGCCAAGAATCCAATACTGGTCAGAAACTTTAGCTGAATTTTCACTCCTTCCTTCCTTGCTGTATACACTTCACAAAGACCAATTGCCTCCCACGTAAGCAGAAGACGATCAATATCACTCACTTTCCTTGACTAGCATCGGGTCTACGAAAGTTCACAGTGGTCTAGTTTGACAAAACATTTCACCTTGTCTGATGTAAAAGTTATTGAACTTGATTTGGACACAGAGACACACCATTATAAATGCTTTGGTTGCTACAGGACTTACTGAAAAAAAAAATAGATGCTGGAATCAAGAAATTAGAAGTGCAAGCACCAGTCAAGTGAGGGTCCTGAAACTTACAGGGATGGTGCTGTATGGAGGGCTGGGGGAATTGCAGAGGCTGAAGTCAAGGAAGGGCTCACATTTAATAGATTTGGGTCTTGAGGGCCACATTTGAATAAATGGCCATTTTTCTGACTGAAAGAAAAATTTATGGAATAATTGCTTCATTAAATTTCAACTACATGTATTTAAAAATCACACTTTTTTAGTGTAATGATAGTTTTATTTTAAAAACAATACATTGTCATTGTAGAAAATTTGAAAATACAAAAAAGCAAAAAAAAGACTAAAATGGTTATAATGCTATAATCTAAAAATTATCAATGTCTACATTTTGAAGTATGTGTTAAACGACTTTAGTGTGCATATGTATTTAAGTTTGTATGTGCTTGTGTCTGATACGTAGTATTCGTACCCTGCTTTTTTTCAGTTAGCATTATATTAAAAAGCTTCTTTTTTTTTTTTTTTTTTTTTTTATTTTTTTTTT
>NW_016114406.1:0-981 GCF_001604975.1 Cebus imitator | reverse complement strand
TTGACCAGGGTGGTCTCGATCTCTTGACCTCGTGATCCACCCGCCTCGGCCTCCCAAAGTGCTGGGATTACAGGCGTGAGCCACCGCGCCCGGCCAAGACCTCGTCTCTAAACAACAACAACAAAAATTAGCCAGTGTGATGGTAGGCACCTGTAGACCCAGCTACTGGTGAGGTTGAAGTAGGAGGGTTCCTTGAGCCTGGAAGGTCAAGGCTGCAGTAAGCCATGATTGTGCCACTGCACTCCAGCCTGGGCAACAGAGTGAGATGGAAGGAAGGAAGGAAAGAAGGGAGGGAGGGAGGAAGAAAGGAGAGGGAGGGAGGGAGGAAGGAAGGAAAGAGAAAGGGAGGGAGGAAGGAAAGGGAAGGAAGAAGGGGAAGGAAGAGGGGGGAGGAAGGAAGGAAAAGGGGGAAGGGAGGGGAGACGGGAGGATTGCTTGAGCTCAGCAGTTTGAGACCAGCCTGGGAGACATAGTGGAACCCTGTCTTTACAGCAACAACAACAAAATTAGCTAAATGTGGTAGGTCCCAGCTACACAGAAGGCTGAGTTGGGAAGATCGCTTGAACCCAAGGAGGTTGAGGCTGCAGTGAGCTGTGACACGCCACAGCACTCTCCAGCCTGAGTGACAGAGTGGGACAAGAAAGAGAGAGAGGAACGGAGGGAAAGAAGGAGAAAAGATAACCTACAGAATAGGAGAAAATATTTGAAAAAAAAATGTATCATATATCTGATAAGGGTCTGGTATCCAGAATATATTTAAAAATCTTTTATAAATCAACAGTGAAAAGACAAACAATTCAATTTTTAAAAAATGAGCAGAGAGCTTCAATAGATATTTCTCCAAAGAAGATATGCACATGGCTAGCAATCACATGAAAAGAGGCTTCACGTTATTGGTCATTGGGTAAATACAAATTAAAATCACAATGAGATACCACTTCACATCCATGAGGCTGGCCATATATATATATATATATATAT
>NW_016114405.1:0-981 GCF_001604975.1 Cebus imitator | reverse complement strand
TGCCAAAAGCGATCTACAAATTCAATGCAATTTTCATCAAACTATCATCATCATACTTTATTGAACTAGAAAAAACAATCCTAAAATTCATATGGAACCAAAAAAGAATTTACATAGCCAAGCAATACTAATCAAAATGAACAAATGTGGAGGCATCACATTACCTGACTTCAAACTATACTACAAAGCTAGAGTTACCAAAACAGCATAGTACTGATATAAAAATAAGCATGTAGCCAACGGAATAGAATAGATAACTCACAAATAAAGCCAAATACTTACTACCTATTGATCTTTGACAAACAGAAACATCAAGTGGGGAAAGGACACCCTATTCAACAAATGGTACTGGCATAATACACAATCCACATGCAGGAGAAGAAAGCTGGGTCCTCATCTCTTGCCTTATACAAATATCAACTCAAGAGGGATCAAAGATTAAATCTAAGACCTGAAACCACAAAAAATCTACAAGATATCATCAGAAAATGCTTCTAGACATTGACTTAGACCAAGAGTCCATGACTAAGAATCCCAAAGCAAATGCAACAAAAGCAAAGATGAGTAGATGGGATTTAATTAAACTAAAACGCTTCTGCACAGCAAAAGGAATAATCAGCAGAGTAAACAGACAACCCACAGAATGAAAGAAAATATTCACAATCTATACATCTGACAAGGAACTAATATACAGAATCTAAAAAGGAACTCAAACAAATCAGCAAGAAAAAAAACCAAATCATCCAGTCAGGCGTGGTGGCTCATGCCTGTAATACCATCATTTGGGAGGTGGAGGCAGGTGGATCACTTGATGTCAAGAGTTTGAGACCAGTTTGGCCAACATAGTGAAACTCTGTCTTCAGAAATTAGCTGGGTATGGTGGTGGGAACCTGTAATCCCAGCTACTCAAGAGGCTGTGGGAGGAGAATCTCTTGAACCTGGGAGGCAGAGGCTTCAGTGAGCCAAGATCATGCCACAGAA
>NW_016114404.1:0-981 GCF_001604975.1 Cebus imitator | reverse complement strand
GCACCCTCCACCTCTGGGGCTCAAGTCATTCTCCTGCCTCCGTCTCCCGAGTAGCTGGGATTACAGGCACGCGCCACCATGCCCAGCTAATTTTTGTATTTTTAGTAGAGACGGGGTTTCACCATGTTGACCAGGATGCTCTTGATCTCTTGACCTTGTGATCCACCCGCCTTGGCCTCCCAAAGTGCTGGGATTACAAGCGTGAGCCACTGCGCCCGGCCTGGCTGTTTTCTTTCATAGAATCTACTACTTGAAGCAGTGCCCATTGCTAAGGGGATTCAGCCACCATTACTAAAGTAGAAATTTACTAGAGTCAAATACCCAGAAAGTGAGTCAATTTTACCCTGCTGGAAGGAAATATTTTCCTTCAAATGGCTTAAGAAAACACAAGAAGGTTTTTACCCTTCTTGAAATACTGTAGCACTGCATATGTTTCTCACTCTAAGTGCAGAAAACTTTTGAAAAGTGCCTATTTATATAGCATTTTTGAAATAACAAAATGTAAGAAACAGAGGGCAGAGTCAGTGGTTGCCATGGATTGAGGAAGGGAGGGTGGTGGGAGATGGGTGTGGCTATAAAAGGGCAACAGCAAGGATCTGTGACGCTGGAATTGTTCAGTATCCTGACTGCGGTGGTGGTTACATGAATCTACACATGTGATAAAATGGTGTATAAGCTGAGTGCAGTGCTACCCACCTGTAGTTCCAGCTACTTGGGAGGGTGAGGTGGGATGATCGATTGAGTCAGGGTATTTAAGGCTAATGAGCCAGAGGAAAGATTAGGTGAAAGGAATTGATGAAAGTATTATTACTATTATTTGAGGCAGAGTCTCACTCTGTCACCCAGGCTGGAGTGCAGTGGCACAATCTCAGCTCATTGCAACATTCAACTCCTAGGTTGGAGTAATTCTCATCCCTCAGTCTCCCAAGTAGCTGGGATTACAGGCGTGTGCCACCATATCCAGCTAATTTTTTTTTTTTT
>NW_016114403.1:0-981 GCF_001604975.1 Cebus imitator | reverse complement strand
AAAAAAAAAAAAAAAAATTTGCCAAGATCTACTCTTTTGCCTGATATTCTCTGTATTCGCCAGTTCCAATACCTGAGTGAGAAACTCTCAGGAAATTGGCTCGATAAGGAGTGGAAGGCCACTGGCTAGGTTAGGACTGGCAGCTCTTAGGACAGACGCTTGCCTCTGGGCCATAGGGAGGAGAACAGTAACACAATAGGAAGGAGAACAGTAACACAAGACAAGACATAGATTGCCTTACCTTCCAGAACCATAAGTGAAATGACTTCTTTCAGAAAGTACTTTGAATACGGCAGGAACAACAATTTACATGAAAATAATTTAAACAGCAGGCTCCACAGTTTTTTGTTTGTTTGTTTGTTTGTTTGAGACAGAGTCTTGCTCTGTCACCCAGGCTAGAGTGCAGTGACATGATCATAGGTCACTGCAGCCTCGAACTCTTCAAGTGATTCTTCCCCCTCAGCCTCCCAAGTAGCTGGAACCACAGGCATGAGCCAGTGGGCCAGGCCTGGTTATTCTTAACCATGCTAATATTTGGTAATATACTAATGTGTATCCTCCTATGGGCTTACTATGTAAGCCAGTGAGGTAGCACTGCTTAAGTTTGCTTGTTCTCATTCTATATGAGGACTCTGAAGAATCCAAGACTTGAGTTTGATTGAAATAATGATCTCAACAGGATAGAATAGGCAGTTAATGTTTCAGAAATAATACAGATTTTAGTGGCTCACACCTGTAATCCCAGCACTTCGGGAGGCTGAGATGGGCAGATCACTGGAGGTCAGGAGTTTGAGACCAGCCTGGCCAACATGGTGAAACTGTCTCTACTAAAAATACAAAAATTAGCTGGGCATGGTGCCATGTGCCAGTAATCCCAGCTTACTTGGGAGGCTGAGGCAGGAGAATTGATTGAACCCAGGAGGTGGAGGTTGCAGTGAGCCAAGATTGTGCCAGTGCACTCCAGCCTGGGTGACAGAGTGA
>NW_016114402.1:0-981 GCF_001604975.1 Cebus imitator | reverse complement strand
CTCCAGACTTCTTATGGAAAACCCATCAGAAGTATCTAATATTACTGAAGTAAGTCTTGAGGTCAAGTTTTTACATATTGTCATGTGTCACAAAGAACTGATAGAAACACATCTGAATCAGATTGGGGAGTTTCCTCAAGAAATTCCAGAAAACAAAGTGGGTTCCCTTACAACTCTCAACCCAACCTTAGAATAGAGATTCTCAGATTCTGGGCTATGATGCAGAGAACTGGACACTTACCCTAGAGTTGCAAGCAAATGACACCGCTGAGTTTTCCCTAAGGTAGTCAGACCTAAGGCAAAATGATGAGAAAATTGCCTAGGAAGAGTCAAGCACCCCCAGGAGCAGGGAGATGTCCCACATTCAGCTAAAGGTGGATCTAGTCCATGTAAAGCTTTAAGGTTCAAGCTTGTGTCTATTGCTCTGGCTTACTTGAAGAAGAATAAAAAACTACATAATAGCCCCAAATCTAACTAAGTAATATAAGAGGAAGCCCAGAATAAGAAATAAAAATACCACTAATTGCCCTGGGACTGACAATCTTCCAAGAGTGCATGCCTCCTTCATTGTAACTTAGGCCTACCTACCATTTCCAGGCATTTGCCCAATGGCAGGAAAGGAAATACCTGCTCCTCAGGTACTGAGGCTCCTCCTCACTCAGAAGGCCTAAATTCAGGCACAGGGTCCAAAGTTCTAAAGCTAAAACAAACAAAGTAACCTTTACATAAAAACAAACAGAAGAGCTAAATACCACATATTTCCCTGTCAAAAATATCAAGTTACTTTTTAAAAAGTAACTTGAAATCTTCAGAAAAACTGCTTTGGCCGGGCACGGTGGCTCATGCCTGTAATCCTAGCACTTTGGGAGGCCGAGGTGGGTGAATCACCTGAGGTCAGGAGTTCAAGACCAGCCTGGCCATCATGGTGAAACCCCATCTTTAAAAAAAAAAAAAAAAAAAAAAAAAAAAACATATTTTGTG
>NW_016114401.1:0-981 GCF_001604975.1 Cebus imitator | reverse complement strand
TCATTGCCTGGGTGACAGAGTGAAACTCCCTCTCTCTCTGGAAAAAAAAAAAAAAAAAAAAAAAAAAAAAAAAAAAAACAAAATATATTAAAAAGATAATTTGTAATTGAGGTGAGAAAAAAAAAAAAAAAAAACAAAAAAAAAAAAAAAAAAAAAAAAAAAAAAAAAAAAAAAAAAAAAAAAAAAAAAAAAAAAAAAAAAAAAAAGAGAGAGAGCCTTTGGGCCTTGAATAAACATTTTGTATTTGCCAGGTAGTATTTGATGCAGGCCTTAGGTGACACCCAGTGCTATGCTGGCTTCAGGTGTGACCCAATACATTCCCAGCTGTGAGGACCATGAGCAGAGACTTATTTTGCTTAAGGAAAGAAAATGGAAGAGTAAGGGGACTTTGTCTTATAGCTTCGGTACCAGCTCAGCCATAGTGAGGTAGGGCACCAAGTGGGCTTCAGGGGTCCCCAGTTTCAGGCCTTGGCTCCTAGATAGCATTTTGAGACCTGCCCTAGGCCAGAGGAGAGCCCGCTTCATTGAAGGGAGAGATCCAGGCCTGGCAGCATTCACAAGCTGACTGAAGAGCCTTTGGACCTTGAACGAACTTTGGCAGTAGCCAGGCAGTATTTGCCACGGGTCTGGGACAGTGGTGGCCACAAGGAGAGACTCCTTCAGTTTGAACAAAGGAGAGGCAAGAATGAGAAGGGGGCTGGATGTGGTGGCTCACACCTGTAATCCCAGCACTTTCAGAGGCAGAGGTGGGCAGATCACTAGACGCCAGGTATTCGAGACCAGCCTGACCAACATGGTAAAGCCCCATCTCTACTAAAAATATAAACATTAACCTGAGCATGGTAGCACACGCCTATAGTCCCAGCTACTCAGGAGACTAACGCAGGAGAATCGCTTGAACCCAGGAGGTGGAGGTTGCCGTGAGCTGAGATCATGCCATTGCACTCCAGCCTGGGTGACAGAGTAAGACTCCATTCCAGG
>NW_016114400.1:0-981 GCF_001604975.1 Cebus imitator | reverse complement strand
AAAAAGCCAGGTGCAGTGGCATTCCTGTAATCCCAGCATTTTTGGAGGCCAAGGCCTTGAAGCTAGAAATTCAAGGCCAGCCTGGGCAATTTGGCAAGACCATCTCTACAAAAAATTTTAAAAATTAGCCAGGTATGGTGGCAATCACCTGTACTCAGGAGGCTGAGGCAAGAGGACTTAGAGGCTACAGTAAGCTATGATCATACCACTGCACCTCAGCCTGGGCAACAGAGCGAGACTCTCTCTCTAAAAATAAAATAAAAAGAAGACAAAGTATTAAGTAAAGCACCCAACATTGTTTCGTGAAACATTCCAGTTATATATGCATGTATGTGTGTCTATGAATAATACAAAATATATTTTGTTCTGTAAGTCAAAGTCCAAAGCTAAAAACCACTGAACTAGAAAAAACCAAGTGCCTCTTGGGTGGTAGGCTTTGACAGGCAGTGTTTTATTCTTTAAATTGAGATGTAATTCACAAACCATAAAAGTTACCATTTAAAAGTATACAACTTGCAGTATACTTTGTTCTGTATGATACTACAATGGTATATAAATGTCACTAAAGGTCAGGCATGGTGGCTTACACCTGTAATCCCAACATTTTGGGAGGCTGAGGAGGGCGGATTACTTGAGGTCAAGAGTTTGAGACCAGCCTGGCCAACATGGTAAAACCCCGTGTCTACTAAAAATAAAAAAATTAGCCAGGCGTAGTGGCGGGCATCTGTAATCCCAGCTACTCAGGAGGCTGAGGCAGGAGAATCACTTGAACCTGGGAGTGGAGGGTGCAGTGATCTAACGGAGGTTGCAGTAAGCCAAGATTGTGCCACTGCACTCCAGCCTGGGTGACAGACAGATCTAACAACTGTATGATTTTCTACATTAACTTACCCATCATTTCATGAGCTGCTTTACCTCTCTGATCTCATATTTTTTTTTTTTTTTTTTTTTTCCCAGATCACTAGTTCTTACCCCTGATTT
>NW_016114399.1:0-982 GCF_001604975.1 Cebus imitator | reverse complement strand
AGGCTGGACTGCAGTGGCATGATCTCAGCTCACTGCAACCACTGCCTTTCAGGTTCAAGCAATTCTCCTGCCTCAGCCTTCCAAGAAACTGGGATTACAAATGTGCACCACCATGCCCAGCTAATTTTCATATTTTTAGTAGAGACGGGTTTTCTCCATGTTGGCCAGGCTGGTTTTGAACTCCTGACCTCAGGTGATCCACCTGGGTTGGCCTCTCAAAGTCATGGTATTATAGGCATGAGCCACCTTGCCTGGCCAAAGATTTTAAGAATGAACTGAGCCTTAGGGATATGTGTGAAAATATCAAATAGTCTTATATATGAATATGTAAATAAATGTAATATGTAAAAATACATAAATATATACATGTGTAATACATAACCATATGTATATATAGTACCAGAAGGAGAAAAGAGTGAGATTGGGGCAAATAAAACATTTAAATAAATAATGGCTTAAAACTTTCATCCTAACATAATGAAAAACATCAAATTACAGGTATAATTAGCAATGAACCCCAAGCAGGATAAATATAAAGAGAGCTACACCTAGACTCATCTATAGTCAAACTGCTCACAGTCAGAAATACAGAGAGAAATCTTGAAAGCAGCCAGACCAAAAAGATCCATTACATACTGGGGAACAAGGTTTAGAATGACTGCTGAATTTTCATCCGAAACTATGAGATCAGAACACAAAAACATAATATCTTTAAAAAGTTGAAACAACTTCCAACCCAGAATTTTATATCCAGTGAACATCTCTTTCTAAAAAGGAGGCTGAGAGAATTCACTACTAGCAGACCTGAATTACAAGAAATGCTAAAGGATATCATTCAGGCATAAGACAAATAGTATTAGATAGAAATCTAGATCTATAGGAAAGAGTGAAGAGCAACTGAAATAAGTGGGTAAATATACAGTGTTAGGTTTTCCTTTGTGGTAATTTTCTGAAAGACAATTAACTTTTTTTTTCTTTCTTT
>NW_016114398.1:0-982 GCF_001604975.1 Cebus imitator | reverse complement strand
TTTAGATTCAGCGAGTTAGAAACACGTTTCTTATAAAAGCTCCGTTTGGATACTCCTGATTGAATGGGAGTATAGGGCGTAATGAGAAATATCTTGCTCTAAAACAAAAACGGAGATATGTAACAGAATGATTGTGAAGGTGTATATTCAACTTACAGAGTGAAACAGATTTGTGAATGTAGCAGTTCAGAAATCCTTTCTTTCGAGAATCTGGAAAGAGATATTTCCAGCCATATACAGACTCATAAGAAGTAGCGGTAAGTTTGCGTCTAATCCACAGGAGACACGTCTCTTTGAAACTGCTGTACTCTGTGTTCGTTCACCTTAGGAAGTTGCATCTATCTTCACATTCAGCGAGTTAGAAACACGTTCCATGTAAAAGCTGCGTTTGCATTCTCCTGAGTGAAAGGGATTATAGGGTGCAATGAGAAATATCTTCCTTGAAAACAAAAAGGGAGCTATGTAGCAGAATGATTTTCAAGCAGTGTATTCAACTTACAGAGTTAAACAGATGTGGGAATATAGCAGTTCAGACACCCTTTCTTTCTAGAATCTGGAAAGAGGTATTTCCAGCCATATACAGGCTCATAAGAATTAGCAGTAAGATCGCGTCTAAACCACAGGAGAAACTTCTCTTTCAAACTTCTCTGCTGTGTGTTCGTTCACCTTAGGAAGTTGCAACTATGTTTTTCTTCAGCGAGTTAGAAACTCATTACTTGTAAAAGCTGCGTTTGGATACTTCTGAGTGAATCAGAGTATGGGCTTTAATGAGAAATATGTGGCTCTAAAGCAAAAACGGAGCTGTGTAGCAGAATGATTCTCAAGCTGTGTATTAATCTTACAGAGTTCAACAGATGTGTGAATGCAGCAGTTTGGAAACCCTTTCTTTCGAGAATCTGGAAGGAGATATTTCCAGCCATATGAAGGCTCATAAGAATTCGCGATACGATCGTGTCTAAACCACAGGAGAAACGTCTCTTTC
>NW_016114397.1:0-982 GCF_001604975.1 Cebus imitator | reverse complement strand
AACAGGGTGAAACCTTGTCTCTACTAAAAACACAAAAAATTAGCCAGTCATGGTGGCGCATGCCTGTAATCCCAGCTACTTGGGAGGCTGAGGGAGGAGAATCACTTGAACCTGGGAGGCAGAGCTTGCAGTGAGCCGAGATCACGACATCGCACTCCAGCCTGGGCAACAAGAGCAAAACTTTGTCTTAAAAAAAAAAAAACTCAAAAAACTAATAAAACAGAATGGAGAGGTACAGTACTAGCTTTGGACCACTGGCTTCCTCACCATTTCTCTTTCTGCCTCTGGTCATTTCACTGCCATCTTGCAAAACTGGTACAGAGATCAAATACATCATATCTCCCAAAAACTTGATATCTGGAGGGCAGGATGCTAGTGACATGAGGGCAAAGTGAATGCTGCGAGGACATTACACGTTTCACTTATTTAATTTGACAGAAATTTCTATAAAACTCATTTTTGTCAGGCACTCTTAAGTGTTTTACAAATACTAACTCATTTAGTTTTCATAACATGGATTATACGTTCATACCTATTATTGTTCCCTAATGAACAGATGAGATAACTGAGGCACCAAGAAGTTAACTACATTGCCTAAGGTCAAACAGCTAGTAACAGCAGAGATGAAAATCCTAGCAGTCTGGCTCCACAATCCATTCTTTTAACCTCTGTGCCCACAGAATACTGAGTTGCCTGGTATAATTTTTCATGTGTTTCACTCCAAAGGTGAAGTAGGCCCCAGAAGCTGGACAAGCCCCTGACCAAGTCTCCAGTCCAACCTCACTTAGATCTGACTTAGATCTAGATCCCAGCCATTTTCCTTTTTTTTTTTGAGATGGAGTTTCACTCTCGTCAGCCAGGCTGGAGTGCAATGGTGTGATCTTACCTCACTGCAACCTCTGTCTCCCAGGTTCAAGCACTTCTCCTGCCTCAGCCTCCCGAGTAGCTGGGATTACAGGTGCCCACTGCTAATTTTTTTTTT
>NW_016114396.1:0-982 GCF_001604975.1 Cebus imitator | reverse complement strand
GGGAAGAGGGAAGGGGGAAGGAAGAAAGGCAGGCAGGTAGGCAGGCCGGTTACTGCCAAAAGCGCTTCCCTTTCCCCTCTTGGCCTACAGTAGGGGTTGGCAAACTTTTTCTAGATGTTGTACGTGGCTTTGTGAGCCATTCAGTTTATTAAAACTACTCAACTCTGCCCAGCCATGGTGGTTCGCACCTGTAATTCCAGCACCTTGGGAGGCCAAGGCTGGTGCATCACTTGAGTCCAGGAGTTCAAAAACCAGCCTGGCCAACATGGGAAAATCCTGTTCTTTAAAATTAAAAAAATTAAAAATAAAACTACTCAACTCTGCCACTTTGTTAGCACAAAAGCCACCATAGACAATACTGAAATGAGTGGGTGTGGCTCTGTTCCAATAAGTCATGATTTACAGGAACAGAGTGTAGGCCATCTTAGGCCTGCAGGCCATAGTTTGCTGACCCGTGGCCTACAAGGACCCCTGGAACTTCCACTGTTAGACAATCATTTGTTTGGCCTATACATAGGAGGGTCTTATTAAAATATAAACATAGGCGGTAAACCAAATTGAAAAAGTTTGCACATTTTGTGTTCTAATAACAGCCTTATGTTGCACCTGATTTTCTTGAGAAAGCTACATTATAATAGGTTGATACTCCTCATCAAGGGTCTAAGGTTAAACTTTTATAAAAATTGTAGTCACCATAATCAATTAACTTTATACCTGTCAAATTTAATGCTTTCTAAAATAGATAAGCATACTTTAACAGGACAATATTGTGAACGCTCACAGCAATTTTTTTTTTTTTTTTGAGACAGAGTCTCACTCTGTATCCCAGGCTGGAGTGCAGTGGTGTGATCTCAGCTCACTGCAGCCTCCGCCCCCGGGTTCAAGCTATTCTCCTGCCTCAGCCTCCGGAGCAGCTGGGACCACAGGCACACACAACCATGCCCATCTAATTTTTATATTTTTAGTAAAGACAGGGTTTCAT
>NW_016114395.1:0-982 GCF_001604975.1 Cebus imitator | reverse complement strand
TTCAGAGATATGTATTGGAAATCTATCCATGAGAGTATCTACATATATAATTATATTTTATAGGTTAAATGCCTCACATTTTATTCAGCAATTTTATTTATTGTATTGAAGAACTGCTATGCTCTCCAATTTTTTTGTGACTGTTATTTTTGTTTAAAACAATAATGAACTAAATATCTTTGTATATGTCTCCATGGGCATATTTGTGATCACTATTTTATGATTTATTTTAATTTCCCATGTAGTGCAATGACTAGTAATGTGAATTTTAATTTTCAGATGCATAATTTTTTCTATTTTTATTGATTTTCTAATTTTAAAAATATGGTCAATACATAAATATTGTAACATACAAATTTTTGAAATGAAATTGTCTTTACAGCCTGGCACAACACTTTCTTTGTAAATGTACTAAAAAAGAATATGCTATCTTTTATGCAACATCGTGTGTGTGTGTGTATACATGCAGGTTTGTTTGCATGTGTTAAGTCAAATTTCTTAAATGTGGTATTCAAATCCTCTATATTAATTTTATTTTCTATTTTATCTTATAACTTCAATTGGAGATGTGTTACATCCTCCTGCTGTGAACTTTGGACTTACCTGTTTCTCTAGGGGAATATCAGTTTTCCTTTAAAGTTTGAACTTAATGCTGTTAGATGTGTAAAACTTATAATATTCATATTTTCTTATTGGATTGTTGATTTGTAAATATGTCAACCCACTTAAAGCTGTTTCCTTTGAATTCTTTTCTGTGCCACTGCCAACCAGCTTTATTTTGTTAGCATTTATTTTCAACTTTCTCGTGTCATTTTTATAAATGTGTGTACCTTAAAATGGAATATGGTTGATTTGTTTTAACAAATCTTAAATGTTTTCTAAAAGATGAGCTAAGCACATTAATATTTACTATGTCCACTGAAATTTTGATATCTTGCTTTGTGTGTGAGGGTTTTTTGTTTGTTTTGGTGTTTTTTTTTTT
>NW_016114394.1:0-982 GCF_001604975.1 Cebus imitator | reverse complement strand
GGAGGATGCCTTCCAGGAGCTCAGGGGCTCTGGGACGTACAACTCTTTTTTTTTTTTTTTTTTTTTTAACAGTTGAGGCAACAGACCCGACGAGGAGGCTTGTTAGTGGTGAGTTAGTGACTTAACCAGGACCAGATTTTAAGCTTCTGAATTTCATGCCAGCGTCTGAAAGTCAAAGGCAGGCTTATCTCAGCTCCTTTGAAGTGTCCATGAGAAAGGAGCGGCAGCCAGAACCAGGAGTTTAACCTCTTAGGACACCTTATTTGCCAGCGCTCACTGGAAACCGTTCCACAGCAGCCTTGGAGGAATTATTTTTTTTTTAAAGAAAATATGGCTTAAGATTTTCAGTGATAGACAGGAAAAGCCCAGATGGTGCTGAGGGGTGGGGGTCTCAGAGCTCGGGGGTTCGCGTGGTAGATGTGTGTGGTGGGTGCTGAGGGCCTGGGCCAAAGACTTGCAGGGGCGAGCCTCGATCCTGAAACCGCTCTCTTCCCCTTCCTTCCATCCCTTGCATGGTAGCCTGGCGAGAAACCGGGGATGTGTGCGTGAGGGGGCGGGGGTCATGTGGACTGGCCAGAATCTGTGCCACAATAGCTCCTCCGTAAAGTTTTCTTTCTCCGAGCTCGTGACTTAAGATGGCAAACGCGCGTCCGCAGGCTGGCGGCCCCTAGCGGCGGCCGGCGCGCTCTGCAGCGGGGGACGGCGCCGTGTCCCCCGCCCCGGTCCGCGGGGATCGAGTTCAGCCTCTCCCACTGCGGGAGCCGTCGGAGGCCGCGTCGGAGAAACGCGCCTCTGTTCGGGCTGGAAACGAATCTGGGAACGTGTCTGAAGCGCGGTCAAGTTTGACTCATCGCTTTCCAAGGACAGTTAGTGCCTTCCATCTTCATTAACGTGAATAAGGACCTTGGCTGACTTCTTTCCAGATCGGATTTTTAAAGGCATTGTTTGCTTGAGATCACGCCTCTCCCCTCCCCCGCCAGCC
>NW_016114393.1:0-983 GCF_001604975.1 Cebus imitator | reverse complement strand
TGTCTGTTGTTCCCATCTTTATGTCCATGTGTACTCAGTGATTAGCTTCCACTTACAAGTGAGAACATGCTATATTTGGGTTTCTATTTCTGTGTTAATTCACTTAGGATAATGGCCTCTAACTGCATCTGTGTTACTACTGCAAAGGATGTGATTTTGTTCTTTTTTATGGCTGTGTAGTATTCCCTGGTGTATATGTACCACATTTTCTTTAGTGCACCATTGATGGGCACCTAGATTGATTCCATGTCTTTGCTATTGTGAATAGTGGTAAGCAAGTGAGTGCAGGTGTCTTTTTGGTAGAATAATTTATTTTCCTTTGGGTATATACTCAGTAATGGGATTGTTGAGTCAAATGGTAATTCTATTTTTAGTTCTTTGAGAAATCTGTGAACTGCTTTGTTCACTGAAAGAGGCTGAATTAACTTACAGTTCCACCAACGGTGTATAAGTGTTCCCTAAATAGGATAAATAATTATGGAATAAGTAAATAAAGCATATTTGTTGAGAAGTAGGGCCTCAGTACCTATTACCCTCTCTTGAGGGTTCATATTATACACAGGGATTTTACAGACATTGCAGAAACCTGACCATTATTGAATTATTGTTAAGTGTTAGCTATTGGTTTGTTTAATAGCTTTCAGTTTGCTATGAGAAGGATTGATTCGGCAGCCTCTTTACTAATTTGTTGTCCACTTAGTGTTTTCAGGTCTTCTCTAAGGAGTATCTTTAAAAAAATCCCCAGAGTAATGTTTAGATCTAAAGGTTAAACTAGAGTAAGCCTTAAAACCGATTTATTGGCTGGGCACGGTGGCTCATGCCTGTAATCCTAGCACTTTGGGAGGCTGAGGCGGGTGGATCACGAGGTCAAGAGATCAAGACCATCCTGGTCAACATGGTGAAACCCCGTCTCTACTAAAAGCTACAAAAAATTAGCTGGGCATGGTGGCGCGTGCCTGTAATCCCAGCTACTCGGGAGGCTG
>NW_016114392.1:0-983 GCF_001604975.1 Cebus imitator | reverse complement strand
ATTTTTAGTAGAGACAGGGTTTTGCCATATCATTCGAGGCCAGGCTGGTCTCGAACTCCGAACATCAGGTGATCCACCTTCCTTGGCCTCCCAATGTGCTGGGATTACAGGTATGAACCACTACACCAGGCCAGGACTCTTTCTAATGGCAAATAAAATAGAGCATGGAAAGCACCTAGCATCATATAAACATAGGAAGGAAGTTTTAGCTATTATGAAGAATATGTATTCTTTTTTATCTCTCTACACTGAAGGTTGCTAGTGGGCTCAAAAGATATTACTGAAGAGTCAAGTTATGGGGAAGCATCCTAGGAGAGGAGATCCAGGACAAGCAGACTGTTCCTTGGAAGCTAGACTTACTGGTAACAGAACTCTCCTTGGCTCCAACTGATTTCTTTGCCTAAGGTTATTCTCTAAAGGTAGCCTTGATCATCTTTCCATCCCTCCTGCAGCATCTAGCACAGGTCTCAAATGCTCACTGTCTGATTAACACAGGTGTGCACAATGAGTGGTCTCAGGTGAGGGAAGAGAAAAAGCACACAGCTTGCAAAAGGAAGCATCCGCAGCTTATTCACAATGCAAGACAGAGCTGAGAAGCAAGCTGGAGGTAATGATGCAGTGTATTTTTCAGAGGATCTTGAAGGAAGGTACAGACGGCAATTCCAATGCAAGTCAGCAGTATGTCAGGGCTGCACAAACGGCTTCACCACATTCTTCTGTGGGGAGAATGCAGAGCATGCATTAATGACAGTATTTTGCAGAGAAGAAAACAGATTTAAGGCCCTAGCAAATCAGGGGCGTAGGTGGCATTAGGAAAAGCGATGTTTAAATGACATAGTATACTTTGGAGGCAGTTCGGTAGTTCAAGTCACTGATGGATGCGATTTGAGATGTCTATTTTAATCTATTAAGACCAACATTCTCTTCTTCGTCTTCTTCTTTTTTTTTTTTTTTTGAGACAGTGTCTCATTCCATTGCCCAGG
>NW_016114391.1:0-983 GCF_001604975.1 Cebus imitator | reverse complement strand
TTTTTTTTGAGACAGGGTCTCACTCTGTCACCCAGGCTGGCAGGCAGTGGTGTGATCTGGGCCCACTGCAACCTCCACCTCCTGGGTTCAAGCGATTCTCTTGCCTCAGCCTCCCAAGTAGCTGGAACTACAGGCATATGCCACCACACATAGCTAATTTTTGTATTTTTTAGTAGAGATGGGGTTTTGCCATGTTGGCCAGGCTGGTCGAACTCCTGACCTCAAGTGATACACCTGCCTCGGCCTCCCAAAATGCTGGGATTACAGGCATGAGCCATCGCACCCAGCCTGGAATTGTTTTTTTTAATTTCATTTTTGGATTGTTCATTCCAAGTATGTAGAAATACTATTGATTTTTGTATATTGATCTTGTGCCCTGCAACCTTGTAGAACTTATTGGTTCTAATAGTTTTTAAATTGATTCCTTAGGATTTTCCTAAAAAGACATATCATCTGTGAGTAGAAAAAGGCTGCTTCTTCCCTTTTTAATCTGGATGACTTTATTTAAGTTTCTTGCCTATTGCTTTGACTAGAACCTCCAATACAATGTTGAATAGAAGTGGTGAGAACAGACATCTTTGTTTTCTTTATGATTATAGTGGGAAAGCTTCCAGTCTTTCACCATTAAGGATGATGTACTCTATCTAGTTGAGGATGGAATTGATTTTTAATAAAGAGAAGTTATGACATTACTTCAATGTTCTCAGTTTATCTTGGTTTAAAAAAAATTTAAAAACCTTGGCAATCTCAGTGTTTTGATATCCATTGTGAAAATCCTGCCAGTGGTGTGATGTTCTGAAGATTCTTCTCTTTCCCTTCTTCTCTTCTCCTTCTCTTCTTCTTCCCTTCTGCTTCCCTTTTCCTTCCCCTCCCTCCCTCCCTTACTTCCCCTCCTTTCCTTCCTTCTTTCCTTCTTTCCTTCCTTCCTTCCTTCCTTCCTTCCTTCCTTCCTTCCTTCCTTCCTTCCTTCCTTCCTCCCTCCC
>NW_016114390.1:0-984 GCF_001604975.1 Cebus imitator | reverse complement strand
GGATATGCTTTATGAGACCATAGAGGTTAAACGCTGATAAATGTGTGGCTGTCACTGGGTGTCACTGGGTGAGGATTGTGCAGTGGGAACTGAACCTGGAATTCGAATTCCAATCCCAGGCAACATTTCTGTTCTTAGAGGGTGGGTGGCTACCAGGTATTCATGTTGGGGTGACACCGGTATGGGGTATTTTTAGGGAGAGGACAGCCTGAGCCCCAGTCAGGCCAGCATGCCTTAAATTTTTACTTAAATGTGTCATGCAGAGATAATACTTATTTTGCCTTGATTTGCTGGAATTTTTTTTAAAAAAGCACTGTATTTGCATTATTCAAAATAATCTTCTACTGTTTACTACGCGTACACACACATACACATACATTTTTGGGATAAAATATCTGAATCCTTTAATTGGGGAGATTCTAGCTGAGTGATAAGGAAATCTGCGCGCCTGCTGTTTTGATGTTTCAAGCAGGAAGGCGTGGCATAAAAAGCTACTTAGGCGCAACGCTGCTGAAATGGTTTTTGCTAGAAGCTCACGGAGTCTAGTTGTGGCTGAGGGAGGAGAGGGGCGGGAGGACAGCCCCAAGCGCGTGCGCCCCGACTGCGTGAAAACCTCCCCACCCCCATCCCCGGACCTCAATGAGCACGTCCTCCACCCTCAGCCGCCAGGAGGCACTGGCGGCGGGGAAGTGGCACAAGATCTTCCTGGAGGTGACCCATGCTCCTCACGCGCAGGGCGTACGCCGCACGCATGTCTTTGGATGGGATCCATGGCGCGATCGCCTGTGCTGCGCCCTCTCCGACTTTGTTTGTGGCAAAGACAAGTCGAACGCAGCAAACCTTTCTAAGGAAAATGTGCCATTAGAACAAGAAGCCTAGCTTTATTTCTAGGACTTGCGTCCCCACCAGGCACTCTACCTTCCCCCCTCACCCCAACTGGATCACGGGTCACAACCAGACCAGGTGGCACGCTCCTTTTTTTTT
>NW_016114389.1:0-985 GCF_001604975.1 Cebus imitator | reverse complement strand
CTCGTGGTCCGCTTGCCTTGGCCTCCCAAAGTGCTGGGATTACAGGCTTGAGCCACCACGCCAGGCCCAGACCTAACATTTTCTAACCATACACATCAGGCGCCTGTGCTCCCTTTCCACCTGGATGTCTCCAGGCATCTCCTACCTCATATGTCAAAACTAAACTCCGAGACCCTCCACACACCAACCTGTATGTAACCCATGAGCCTTTCATAGCTCAGTTCCCTTCACTGAGCTCCTAGAAATAATTTTGACACCACCTCCTTTTATATAATTCATTTATTACACTTTCACTTCCATTTTAAATTATGCCCAGAATCTGACTACTCCTCACCACCTCTCTTCACAATAAAAAAAAATACATTATTTTTATTATGTATCTGTTCATCATCTCTCCCCCTGGCTAGCATGTAAGCTTCACAAAGGCAGGAGCTTTGTGTCTTTCATTACTGCTAAATTCCAGTGCCCAGAATAGGGCCTGACACATAGTAGGCAACCAGTCAATATATTTTTATTTTATTTTCTTTTTTGAGACGGAGTCTTTCTGTCATGCAGGCTGCACCACAGAGGCATGATCTCAGCTCACTACAACCTCCGCTTCCCGGGTTCAAGCGATTCCCTTGACTCACCCCCTGAGTAGCTGGGACTACAGGCATGTGCCACCACGCCTAATTTTTGTATTTTTAGTAGAGACAGGGTTTCACCATCTTGGCCAGGCTGGTCTTGAACTCTTGACCTTGTGATCCACCTCCCTCAGCCTCCCAAATTGCTAGTATTACAGGCGTGAGCCACCGCACCCAGCCCAGTCAATGTATTTTTTTATTGAGAGAGAGTCTCACTCTGTCTCTTAGGTTGAAGTACAGTGGCAAAAATGACAAAATTTTAGCCAGGCATGGTGGCATGTGCCTGTAGTCCCAGCTACATGGCAGGCTGAGGCAGGAGAATCTCTTGAACTCGGGAGGCAGAGGTTGCAGTGAGCTGAGAT
>NW_016114388.1:0-985 GCF_001604975.1 Cebus imitator | reverse complement strand
TTAAATTTTTTTTTCTCTTTTTTGAGATGGAATTTTGCTCTTACTGCCGAGGCTGGAGTGCAATAGTGTGATCTCAGCTCACTGCAACCTCTGCATCCCGGGTTCAAGTGATTTTCCTGCCTTAGCCTCCCAAGCACCTGGGATTACATGTGTATGCCTGTAATTTTGTATTTGGAGTAGAGGTGGAGTTTCACCATGTTGGTCAGGCTGGTCTCAAACTCCCAGCCTCAGGTGATCCACCTGCCTCTGCCTCTGAAAGTGCTGGGATTATAGGCATGAGCCACCATGCTCCGCCTCTTATAGAGTGTCTTACTAGGATTCTCTGCATGTCCTGAATTTGAAAGTGGCCCGGCCCCTTTAGCTGGGTTGGGGAACTTCTCATGGATGTTATCCTAATCATATGTTTTCCAAATTGGCTGCATTTTCCCCATTTCTTTTAGGTACACCAATCAGTCAGATTTGGTGTCTTTACATAATCCTGTATTTCTCGGGGGTTTTGTTCATTCCTTTTCATTCTTTTTTCTCTATTCTTGTCTTGCCTGTCTTATTTCAGAAAGACAGTCTTTAAACTCTGAGATCCTTCGCTTGGTCTGTTCTGTTATTAATACTTGTGATTGCATTATGAAATTCTTGTATTATGTTTTCCAGTTCTGTCAGGTTGTTTCTTTATACTGGCTGTTTGGTTGATCAGCCCCTGCAATGTTTTATCATGATTTTAGCCTCCTTGCATTGGGTTACAGCGTGCTCCATTAGCTCAGTGAAATTTGCTTTTACCCATATTCTGAATTCTACTTCTGTCATTTCAGGCATCTCATCTTCAGCCCAGTTCTGAACCCACCTGCTGGAGAGGTGATGCAGTCATTTGGATGAGAGATACTCTGGCTTTTTGAGTTTTCAGTGTTTGCACTGATTCTTTCTCATCTTTGTGGATTTATCTACCTTCACTCTTTGAGGTTGCTGACGTTTGGACTTTTTTTTTTTTTTT
>NW_016114387.1:0-985 GCF_001604975.1 Cebus imitator | reverse complement strand
ACCAGCCTGGGCAACATGGTGAAACCCCGTCTCTAAAAAAAAAAAAAAAAAAAATTAGTCGGACGTGGTGGTGCATACCTATAGTCCCAGCTACTTGGGAGGCTGAGGAAGGAGGATCACCTCAGCCCAGGATTTAGAGGCTACAGTGAGCTATGACTGCACCACTGCATTCCACCCTAGGTGACCGACAAAGACCCTGTCTCAAAACAAAACAAAACAAAAGCAAAAACAACAAAAAACAACAGATAAAAAAACAAAAATAATTTTAAAAATAATTTTTATGAAATGTTGTAAAATATTGTTAATGTGTGTACTAGTTATCAATTTCCTGTCTCTCAACTATAAAGCCCCTTCCTTTGCTCTCCTTTGTAGTGGACCCTAGATCCTGTCCTGAAAACATTTATTTGCCTGCTGGTGAAATGTGAAGCTTCGTCAACAGAAGTCACCGAAGCGATTCATAGAGCTAGAGCAGCACATAGATACTTGGTTTCTGGATTCTGGTACTCCATTATTATTTATTATTCAATGCACTCCAGTTACTTCATCCAGCCAGTTTTCTTCATCTTCAATGGCTTTATAGACTGCAATGGGCCATTATGTCTGGCAAGTTTCTTCAGCCAGCCAGCTAATGTTCCAGGCTCTCTTTGAGAGGTCTAAACCTCAGCCCTGAGAAATGACCTTCTTCTAGTCCTTGGTTCTTTTATTGTCCACTCTCCCTCTGGAGGGAGAATTTGCCTTATTTATTTATTTATTTATTAGAGATGGGGTTTCACCATGTTGGTCAGGCTGGTCTCGAACTCCTGACCTCGTGATCCACCCACCTCAGCCTCCCAAAGTGCTGGGTTTACAAGCGTGAGCCACCAAGCCTGGCCCAAGTATGTACCTTTTTGCACCTGTTACTTCTTGATGCCTTGGGCTCCTCTTCTACCCTTTTTAGTAGTTAACTGCTTTCTACTAGCTAATACTTTATCTTTTTTTTTTTTTT
>NW_016114386.1:0-985 GCF_001604975.1 Cebus imitator | reverse complement strand
CTTGGCTCACTGCAACCTCTGCCTCCTGGATTCTGCCTCAGCCACCCAAGGAGCTAGAATTACAGGCGCCCACCACCATGCTGAGCTGTTTTTTGCATACTGAGACAGGGTTTTACTGTGTTGGCCAGGCTGGTCTCAAACTCCTGACCTCAAAATCTGCCCACCTTGGCCTCCCAAAGTGCTGGGATTACAGGCGTGATCCACTGCACGCAGCCCAGAATCAACAGATTTCTAAATATACTTTTTTCATATTAATATTGTGATCCTTCCAAAAAAAGGAATTGGATTCCTGTTAGAAATCTGGAGGTTGCCGGGCACGGTGGCTCATGCCTGTAATCCTAGCACTTTGGGAGGCCAAGGTGGGTGGATCACCTGAGGTCAGGAGATCAAGACCAGCCTGGCCATCATGGTGAAACCCCATCTTGAAAAAGAAAAAAAAAAGAAAAAAAGAAATCTGGAGGTTAACGTTGATATTCATATTCATATTATTATGTTGGTATTTATATAATATGTGTAGGACCTTGTATTTATTGAAAAACCTTTTATAGACTTTTTGTGTTTATCATTTAAAACTTTTTTCAGAGGGGTTTCTGGCATCAGAATTATAGATGGTCTTTGTTATGGAACTTCCTGAGTTACGCTGTTTCTTTGATTATAAAGGGGAGATGCTAGTTTTTTTTTTTTTTTTTTTTAACCCTTTTTATCATCATAGAGAACTTCAGTAGTCTACAAGAAAATTATTAGAGGCTTAGTAGTGGCCTCACTGCACATACATGTACATATCTTTGGAAACGTACAGGTTTTTAAGTTGTTAAACTTAATATTTACTAGATCTTTGTTTTTGGGTGGCGTCTTAATAGCCTAGAAAAAAGCTCCACTAATAAACATGTCTTGGATTACGTAGAGACATATATTAGTTTTTACTCCGCCTTTGATAACATTGCTAACATTTTCTTTTAGTTTTTTTTTTTTTTTTTTTTTTTTT
>NW_016114385.1:0-986 GCF_001604975.1 Cebus imitator | reverse complement strand
ATGACTAGTTTGTTGAGGGTTTTAAAAATGACTATAATTGGCCGGGTGCAGTGGCTCACGCCTGTAATCCCAGCACTTTGGGAGGTCAAGGTAGGCGGATCGCTTGAGGTCAGGAGTTCGAGACCAGCCTGGTCAACACGGTGAAACCCCCAACTCTATTTAAAAAAAAAAAAAAAAAAGACTATAATTAAGAAAGGATTAGTCCTCAACGAGCTCTCATAAAAAAGAGACTACATATTAATATAATAAAAAATATACATACTCTTATATGTTGCATGTGTATATACAGTGTATATACCACATAAATGTATGTGTGGGGGGAAGGGGAATCAGAGCTTCAATTTTTCTGTTACCTAGAAGGCAAAAGTGATCTTATAAGTGTTCTAATCTGAACTTTACAAGGTACTGATTTAGTTTAGCAAGGTTAAAATAAAGCTTTTAGACTGTATCAAGAGTAAATGCGCCAGGCGCAGTGGCTCATGCCTGTAATCCCAGCACTTTGGGAGTCCGAGGTGGGTCGATTGCTTGAGGTCAAGAGTTCAATACCAGCCTGGCCAACATAGCGAAACTCGGTCTCTACTAAAAATACAAAAATGAGCTGGGCATGGTGGTGAGCGCCTGTAAGCCCGGCTACTCAGGAGGCTGAGGCAGGAGAATCGCTTGAACCCGGAGGTGGAGGGTGTAGTGAGCTGACATCATGCCACTGCACTCAGCCTGGGTGACAGAGTGAAATTCCATCCCCCATCCCTCCCCCCAAAAAAGAGTAGGCCAGGTGAGGTGACTCACGCCTGTAATCCCAGCATTTTGGGAGGCCGAGGTGGGAAGATCACGAGGTCAGGAGATCAAGACCATCCTGGCCAACATGGTAAAACCCCATCACTACTAAAAATACAAAAATTAGCTGGGCATGGTGGCATGCACCTGCAGTCCCAGCTACTCGGAAGCCTGAGGCAGGAGAATCTATTGAACCTGGGAGGTGGAGGTTG
>NW_016114384.1:0-986 GCF_001604975.1 Cebus imitator | reverse complement strand
AAATATTAATAGCTGCAAAAAAAAATACCCATCTTGGGTATGTTGATGGCTCTCACGCTATACTTTGATCATACATTAACTTTTAAATATGTTTAATATTCAAGAAATAGAAAATATAGCATAGATATAATCTTTCACTCTATTAATGGAATAGCTCTGGTAATTCCTTTGCTTCCTGACAAAGGGCCAGAAACTATATGCCCATCATGGACGTCTCAGCTTTCTGCCAGAGAGTAGGAACAAGGGAGCCCCAAGCTGTCGCGAGAACTCATCCAGCTGTAATCATCTCATCCTAACTGCTACCGTGTTCACTTAGAACCAGGAAGCTCTAGGTCTCATCCCCTTGTCTTTATTCAAAGGTTATAAATACTAGTACCAAGTCAATCAAGAAATATCACTTCTAACCAAAGGACCTGGAGAGAAAAAAGTCCACATAAATGCTGTGACTCTTCAGGGATCCCATGCAGGGTCCTTCCCTGAGGAGGCAGCTTGGTTGAGTGCAGGAGTTGGGGTTCAGACCTCTAGTGCCTAAATTCCAGCTCCACTTTCACTAGCTGTGAGGACTTGGTCGCATCACTTCACTGTCTCCAAAGCCTCACCTGTAAAGTTGGAACAACAGTACCAGCCTCACTGGGCTTTACTTTAAGGAATATTTAATCAGGCTGGTTGTGGTAGCTCACGCCTGTAATCCCAGCACTTTGGGAGGCCAAGGTAGGCAGATCACGAGGTCAGGAGGTTGAGACCATCCTGGCTAACATGGTGAAACCCCGTCTTTATTAAAAATACAAAAATTAGCCAGTCATGGTGGCTTGCCCCTGTAGTCCCAGCTACTTAGGCAGCTGACGCAAGAGAATCGCTTGAATCCGGAAGGCAGAGGTTGCAGTGAGCTGAGATCTTGCCACTGCACTCCAGCCTGGGTTAAAAAGCAAGACCCTGTCTCAAAAAAAGAAAGGGAGGGGAGGGGAGGGGAGGGGAGGGGAGACCAA
>NW_016114383.1:0-986 GCF_001604975.1 Cebus imitator | reverse complement strand
GCCTCCCAGGCTCAAGTAATTCTCCTGCCTCAACCTCGCCTGGCTAATTTTTGTATTTTTAGTAGACACGGGATTTCACCATGTTGGCCAGGCTGCTCTTGAACTCCTGACCTCAAATGATCCACCTACCTCAACCTCCCAAAGTGCTGGGATTACAAGTGTGAGTCCCTGCGCCTGGCCAAAAAAAAATGAACTTTTATTGGTTTGAAAAATCTTTTTCAATAATTTTCTTAGTCTTTTATGATTTTTTCTTATTTATTCCTGAGACAGGGTCTGGCTTTGGAGACAGGCTGGAGTGCAGTGGTGCGATCATGGTTCACTGCAGCCTCGACTGCCTGGGCTGAAGTGATCCTCCCACCTCAAACTCCCAAGTAGCTGGGACTACCTGTGTGCGCCACAATGGTCAGCTAATTTTTGTGTTTTTCGTAGAGATGGGGTGTTGCCAAGTTGCTCAGGCTGGTCTAGAACTCCTGGACTCAAGTGATCTGACAGCCTTGGCCTCCAAAATTGCTGGGATTAGAGGCATGAGCCACCATGCCTGGCCAATGAAACTTTGGAAGGAAGTGATAGATAAGCAACAAATCCTGTTATGATTAAGTAATGGATATTTGTGAAATGTGTGACTTGTTTTTAAGTAAGTTAAAATACTGAAACATCAGGTTGGACACAGTGGCTCATGCCTATAATCTCGGCACTTTGGGAGGCTGAGGCAGGCAGATCATGAGGTCAGGAGTTTGAGACCAGCCTGACCAACATGGTGAAACCCTGTCTCTACTACAAATACAAAAATTAGCTGGGCATGGTGGTGTGCACCTGTAATCCCAGCTACTCAGGAGGCTGAGGCAGGAAAATCACTTGAGCCCAGGAGGCAGAGGTTGCAGTGAGCCAAGATGGCACCACTGTACTCCAGCCTGGGCGACAGAGCGAGACTCTGTCTCCCCGCCCCCCCCAAAAAAAAAAAAAAGTATATATATTGTAAGGTTATA
>NW_016114382.1:0-987 GCF_001604975.1 Cebus imitator | reverse complement strand
TACTAAAAATACAAAAAAAAAAAAAAAAAAAAAATTGACATTCTCAACCCCTTCAAATAGTACAGCTACTGAAATGTGATTATACAATGGTCTAAGGATTGTTTCCTGAATAATAGATCATGTGCAGTTATATATAAATAATATTAATTTTAAGTGTTTTGATTAGCATGTTTACTTTTTCTGTCCTTTTATGAGTCAAAGGACAAAGTGTATTAGTCATCTTTCTAGCTTAGTGAGTTAGACAAAGATTAAAATTATATAATATATAAAGCAAACACAAGTAAAGATTTGTATTATGTTTAGATAAACTAAGTCAAGGCATTTGCTGATCACATAAAATTCATGTGTCACCTTTTTAGTTCAATTCTGTATGTTTTCATGTTTGCTTTCCTGTATAATCAAGAGGCTTAAGATAGCCTTTAGCCATCAGGAACATCTGGGGAACAATATCTTTGATTCTAGTTGTTTATTAAACAAGTCCTAGGGTAGAAGCTCTGTATATATACCAAGGCCTTCTATAAACCCCACTTGATTGGGAGAGAACAGTAGGTTGAGTCCCCTGACATGCCATAGGCTGTCCTCCCTGCTGAAGGGCTCCAAAACTTGCACTGACACAAGAACCAACCTGTTTATTCTGCTAAGCTCAGGCTGCAGTTTTTCCTGGCGTGTCACCATCTCTGAGCTGAAGATGACCTGAGACGCTTAAGCTTTATGTTTGTATTAAGTATTTTCCCAAGCACACCCATTGTGTGCTTGCCTCTCTGTGGCTTCTCCTCTTGAAACCCCTACTGACCAGTGTCCTATGGAGACTTTGTTGCTACGTGAAACAGGATCTAGATCAGAGCAATTTTAGATGTCCAAGTTTAAGATTTCTAAAGAATTCTAAAGAGTTCTAAAGAGGCCAGGCGCCATGGCTCATGCCTGTAATCTCAGTACCTTGGGAGGCCGAGGTGGGCAAATCACTTGAGGTCAGGAGTTCTAGATCAG
>NW_016114381.1:0-987 GCF_001604975.1 Cebus imitator | reverse complement strand
TAACAAGCAAAACAAAGTAAATAACTAATTTCTGTTCTCTCTACTAAACATTTATTCCCCTTTCTGATATTTCCTCAATTCTTCAGAAGCCAAATGTGGACTTCTACTTGTTTTCTCAAGCCTTGCCTTTGGCTTTCACCATGTTCAGCAGTATCTAAACCAATAGTAGGTAAAGGGAGGCAGGGAAAATGAAGCAAAACAGTCTCCTCTCCTATTTATTACAAGGTCTTTTGGGTGAGAAGACTGGAACAACCAGCTATAAGAGGCAGTAGATGGTGGGAAGAACCCTAGACCCCCAGGTCCAGGTCAAAGTCCAAAGACGTAGGTTCTAGCCTGGCTTCACTAACTTAACAGATACTAGCTTTGAATAAGTCACATAACCTCTCAGCATCATCTGTAAAACAGAGTTAAAATATCTTCAACTACTTACTTTACAAGAGACTGGAAGATTAAAATAAGATATTATTTGTGAAAGTGCTCTGAAAATAGTTAAATGCTATTTTAAAAATCATTTCATATGCCCTTGCAATTTCTGCCCCCCGCAAAACAAAGTACTGGTGGTTGCTTCTTTTCATCACTGGAGCCAAAACAAGCATGGCAAAATTATCCACTTCTTGACAATTCTGAGCCATAGAGAAAATTACAGGCATACTAAAATAAAATGGGAAAAGTACCAACAATGACAAGAGACAAGTTAACATAAGCCTTGCTTAAAGCTATATTGAGAGTGCTTCCTTACAGTCATCTCAGGACAGATTTCTCCGTAAGAGGTTGGTTCTTGTCTTCCTCTAGCTCCCTGAAGCCTGGAGGATGCAGCAATGTCTTCAGCAAAAAGTATGTTTATGAGAATAATGGACAGAATGATAAGGTGAAATACTATACATCTTTAGCCTTCTCCTTAAAGAGACAGGGCAAGCCAAAAAGGTGATGCCAAAACACCTGTAGAATTAACATGGTGGAACAAGCTCAGGTGTTTTTTTTTTTTTT
>NW_016114380.1:0-987 GCF_001604975.1 Cebus imitator | reverse complement strand
GGCAGGAGAATTGCCCGAACCCGGGAGGCGGAGGTTGCGGTGAGCCGAGATCGCGCCATTGCACTCCAGCCTGGGTAACAAGAGCGAAACTCCGTCTCAAAAAAAAAAAAATATATATATATATACAGCTGTAGTTTGGGATACACAGTGTATAAAGAAGTAATTTGTGGCAAGACAACAACATAAAGAAGAGAGAATGAAACTATAAAAGAAGCATAGTTTTGTATGCTATTAAAGTTAAATTGGTATCAACTCTAGACTGTTATAAATCAGAATGTTAAATATATTCTCAATGATAAACACAAAAATATGTTAATAATTTTGACGGTTAATACTGTCAACTTGATTTGATTGAAGGGTACAAGATATTGATTCTAGGTGTGTCTGTAAGGGTGTTGCCAAAGGAGATTAACATTTGAGTCAGTGGGGTGGGAAAGGCAGAGCCACTCCCAATCTGGGTAGGCACCATCTCATCAGCTGCCAGCATGGAATATAAAGCAGGCAGAAACAAATGTGAAAAGACTAGACTGGCCTAGCTTCCCAGCCTGCATCTTTCTCCCATGCTGGATGCTTCCTGCCCTTGAACATCAGATTCCAAGTTCTTCAGTTCTGGGACATGGGCTGGATCTCCTAGCTCCTCAGCTTATAGATAGCCTATTGTGGGGACCTTGTGATTATGTGAGTTATATATATATACTTAACATATATCTTATCAGTTCTGTCCCTCTAGAGAACCCTGACCAAAACAAAAATATACACAGAAGGAAATTAGGAGTAAATAAAAATAAATTAAGCACAAAATAATGCAATAATGAAAGAAATGAAGAATGATAAGAACAACAATAACATTCTTTAAGACATAAATAAATAAATAACAAAATATCAAAAATAACTTTTTCTCTAGCAGTAACACTTTTAAATGTAAATCGACCAAACTTTCAATCTAAAGATAATGATTTGCAGAATGGGAAAAAATCCAAGTATATG
>NW_016114379.1:0-988 GCF_001604975.1 Cebus imitator | reverse complement strand
GTTCAGGCAATTCTCCTGCCTCAGCCTCCTGAGTAGCTGGGATTACAGGCACGCGCCACCATGCCCAGCTAATTTTTTGTATTTTTAGTAGATACAGGGTTTCACCATGTTGATCAGGATGGTCTCGATCTCTTGACCTCGTGATCCACCCGCCTCGGCCTCCCAAAGTGCTGAGATTACCGGCGTGAGCCACCGCGCCCAACCACCAATGAAAGTTTTATCCTTTTGCATTTCCTTCTAGCTAGCTTCAGTTGACTAGGTAACTATCATTTAGGATAGCAGCTTCCTAGATTACAGGGAATTTAAATAACCATAATTTCGTGCTCACTGTTCATGCCAATAAAAACAAAAAGTATTTCAGCTTTGGAAAAAACCATCGAGTACCTGCCATATTCAAAGATAAAATGAAAATGCTTTCTCCTAAATAACCGTAGGAGATAGGAACTGTTTATATGCTTGGTGTTGGATGACATGGCTAATGCTCAAAGGGCCCGTCCACAGTCTCACACATGGAAGTGGAAGAGCTGTATGTTGAACCCCGCTCTGAATTTTTCGCCATAGTGACTTTACAATTTTCTTTTTATTCAATGCTAGCATTTAGAAAAATAAATGTATTAATTAAATACTAACTAGATTTTTCTTTTGTTAATCTCAAAATCTGGACCTTTCAGGAAACTACATCTGAGCTACCATGATTCTATAAGAAGTACCTCTAGGATTGTTGTAATTGCAAATTTTAAATTCTCTTCAGTAAACAGTTTCATTGAGACTGTACCTAGAGTTAGGTAACACTTCGGCTCAGCTCGGGGGCTTTAGAGACTAGGCCCTGCTGCTAACAGATTTGGAATCTTCAGGTTCAGAGTGATTTCTGTTTTTCTTTTTTCTTTCTTTTTTTTTTTTTGAGACGAAATTTCCCTCTTACTGCCCAGGCGGGAGTGCAATAGTGCGATCTTGGCTCACTGCAACCTCTGCCTCCCAGTTTCAAGCA
>NW_016114378.1:0-988 GCF_001604975.1 Cebus imitator | reverse complement strand
GCCTCCCAAAGTGCTGGGATTACAGGCTTGAGCCACCGTGCCCGGCCTTTCTTTCTTTCTTTTCTGAGACAGGACCTCGCTTTGTCTCCAAGGCTGGAGTGCAGTGGTGTGATCTCAGCTCACTGCAACCTCCACCTCCCAGGTTCAAGCGAATCTCCTGCCTCAGGCTTCCAAATAGCTGGGATTACAGGCGAGTGCCACCAAGCCCAGCTAAGTTTTTTGTATTATTAGTAAGATGGGGTTTCATGATGATGACCAGGCAGGTTTTGAACTCCTAACCTCAGATAATCCGCCCACCTCGGCCTTCCAAAGTGCTGGGATTACAGGCATGAGCCACCACACCCAGGATGAATATATAATTTGTATCTTGATTATATCTAAATCATGTTATAAGGCATCAGAAATCTCCCTCTAGCTGTAAACTCCTGAAAGAACCTAGACTCTGGGTAATGCCACTCAATTTTAGGAGTCCATCTAGCTGTAACCGTCATCCATACTAGTCCACCCTGGTTGTCCAGAAAGATATAAGAATATTCTAACAAACTCCTTGCTGAACTGAATGCCAAGTCTATGGCATTACCAACCTAGTAACCCTATTGCAAAAGGAAATGAGGTTTCTCTTGGACAGTAGATTTGTGCCTCAGTTTCATCATCTGTAAAATGAATGGGTCAAACCAGATGATCTTCATGCACACTTGCATGGCTCTAGAATTCTCCAGTTACTTGGTATGACAAGTTCTCTTCCCTATATCCAGAAGCACAGCTCTTGCCTCCGTCACCCAGCAATGCCAAGGACCTTGGGCCTAGCCCTCAGGTGGTTGTGGTGGCTAATCTGACAATTTCAGAAGGGAGCTGAGAAAATATAATCTATGGCTGGAGTTCTTAACCAGAGGCATGGGGTGAGCTGCAGCAGGTCCTGAAACCCTCTAAAATGCATGCTAAAGTGTGTCTGTTGGGTTATAAGCAATTTTTTTTTTTTTTTTTTTTT
>NW_016114377.1:0-988 GCF_001604975.1 Cebus imitator | reverse complement strand
CACTACTGCACTCCAGCCTGGGCGACAAGAGTGAAACTCCTCTTAAAAAAAAAAAAAAAAAGAATTGCAGATTTGGGGCTGGGTGTGGTGGCTCACACGTGTAATCCTAGCACTTTGGGAGGCTGAGGCAGGCAGATCACGAAGTCAGGAGATTGAGACCATCCTGGTCAACACGGTGAAACCCTGTCTCTACTAAAAATACAAAAATTAGCTGGGCATGGTGGTATGCCTGTAATCCCAGCTACTCAGGAGGCTAAGGCAGGAGAATTGCTTCAACTAGGAAGTTAGAAGTTGCAGTGAGCCAAGATCATGCCACTGCACCACTTCAGCCTGGAGACAGAGTGAGACTCTGTCTCAAAAAAAAAAAAAAAGAATTACAGATTTTGGCTGGATGCAGTGGCTCACACCTGTAATCCCAACACTTTAGGAGGCCAAGGCGGGCAGATTACCTGAGGTCAGGAGTTAGAGACCAGCCTGGCCAACATGGTGAGATGCTCTCTCTACTAAAAATATAAAAATTAGGCCAGGCAGGGTGGCTCACGCCTGTAATCCCAGCACTTTGGGAGGCAGAGGCAGGCAGATCCCGAGGTCAGGAGTTCGAGACCAGCCTGGGCAACATGGTGAAACCCCGTCTCTACTAAAATACAACAAATTATCTGGGCATGGTGGTGGGTGCCTGTAATTCCAGCTGCTCCGGAGGCTGAGGTGGGAGAATTGCTTGACTCCAGGAGGCAGAGGTTGCAGTGAGTGGAGACTGTGCCACTGCACTCCAGCCTGGGCAACAGAGCAAAACTCTGTCTCAAAAAAACAAAAGATACAAAATTAAAAAAAAAAAAAATTATTACAGATTTAATAAATTTTTACAGAGAAACCTACTACATATTAGCTATTCTAGGTTCTTAGGATAAAGCAATGAACAAAACAAAAAGACAAGTTCATGCCCTTAGGGAACTTACATTTATTTTATTGGTAACGATTTGTATAACAT
>NW_016114376.1:0-988 GCF_001604975.1 Cebus imitator | reverse complement strand
TTATTATAATAATTATTTTATTTTATTTTTCATTTTTTTAAAGACAGGATCTTGCTCTGTGACTCAGGCTGAACTGCAGTGGTGCAGTCATGGTTCAGTGCAGCCTCAAACCTGGGTTCAAGTGATCCTCCTGCCTCAGCCTCCGGAGTAGCTGAGCTTACGGTGAGTGTTCTAAAGTCCAGGCACCTGGCACGTAGGCAGGGCTGTCAGTAACATTTGCTGCATTAATGGAATTGCAGTGGCCTGACCCTTCTCCTGGGCTTGGTCCAACCCTGCCTTCGCCATTGGGCTGCTATGCATAATGCCGTCTCAGCGGGATGGGGATGGGGCCTGGAAACCCACATTTTTCATCTCTCCAGTATTGGGAATCTCTCTTTCAGAAGGCTTCCCAGAAGTACCACACAAGACTTCTGTGTAGGCCGGGCGCGGTGGGCTGTAATCTCAGCACTTTGGAAGGCCAAGGTGGGTGGATCACTTGAGATCAGGAGTTTGAGACTAGCCTGGCTAACATGGTGAAACCCTGTCTCCACTGAAAATATGAAATTAGCTGGGCATCGTGGTGCATGCCTGTAGTCCCAGCTACTCGGGAGGCTGAGTCAGGAGAATCACTTGAACCCAGGAGGCAGAGGTTGCAGTGAGCCGAGACCGTGCCATTGCACTCTAGCCTGCAAAAATATAAAAATAAAAAAACTTCCGTGTAGGACTGTAGCCTCAACCTCCTGTGCTCAAGCGATTCTCCCACTTCAGCCTCTCAAGTAGCCGGGACTACAGGTACGCACCACCATGTCCAGCTAATTTTTGTATTTTTTGTAGAGACGAGGTCTTGCCATGTTGCTCAGGCTGGTCTTGAACACTTGGGCTCAAGCTGTCCACCTGTCTTGGCCTCCCAAAGTGCTGGGATTACAGGCATGAGCCACTGAGCCCAGCCTATTATCACTTTTTTTTTTTTTTTTTGTGAAATGAGTTCTTTAGTCAAAAACAATGTTGT
>NW_016114375.1:0-989 GCF_001604975.1 Cebus imitator | reverse complement strand
TGTTTTAGAGCCAGATATTTCTCATTACACCCTATACTCCCATTCACTCAGGAATATCCAAACGCACATTTCAGAAGAAACGTGTTTCTTAGTCGCTGAATCAAAACATAGATGCAACTTCCTAGGTGAAAGAACACAGAGCAGAGAAGTTTGAAAGAGACGTTTCTCCGGTGGTTTAGACGCGATCTTAGCCCTAACGCTTATGAGCCTGTATACGGCTGGAAATAACTCTTCCCAGATTCTACAAGGAAAGGTTTTCTGAAGTGCTACATTCACACATCTGTTTAACTCTGTAAGTTGAATATACACCTTGACAATATTTCTGCTACATAGCTCCTTTTTTGTTTTAGAGCCAGATATTTCTTTTATACACTATACTCCCATTCACTCAGGAATATCCAAATGCAGCATTTAGAAGAAACGTGTTTCTAACTCTGTATATCTAAACATCGATGCAACTTCCTAAGGTGAACGAACACACCGCAGATCAGTTTGAGTGAGACGTTTGTCCTGGGGTTTAGACGAGACCTTTCCGCTAATTCATATGAGCCTGTTTATGGCTGGAAATATATCATTCCAGATTCTCAAAAGAAAGCGTTTCTCAATTGCTACATTCACACATCTGTTTAACTCTGTACGTTGAATACACACCTTGACAATCATTGTGGTACATGGCTCCGTTTTTGTTTTAGAGGCACATATTACTCATTACACCCTATACTCCCATTCAGTGAGGAATACCCAAACGCAGCTTTTAGAAGAAACGTGTTTCTGACTTGTTGAATCTAAATGTAGATGCAACTTCCTAAGGTGAACGAACACAGAGCAGAGCAGTTTGAAAGAGACGTTTCTCCTTTGATTTAGACGTGATCTTACCGCTAATTCTTATAAGCCTATTTATGGCTGGAAATATCTCATTCCAGATTCTCCAAAAAAAGGGCTTCTGAACTACCAGATTCACACATCTGTTTAACTCTGTAAGTTGAATA
>NW_016114374.1:0-989 GCF_001604975.1 Cebus imitator | reverse complement strand
ACTATCACAGCTATAAAAATTTCCCTGCAAAAAAAATTTCCCAAAACTAGCTGGGTGTGCTGGCACATACCTGTGGTCCCAGCTACTCGGGAGGCTGAGGTGGGAGGATCACTTGAGCCTGGGAGTTTGAGGCTGCAGTGTGCCATAATCATGCCTGCACTCCAGTCTGGGCAACAGAATAAAACATTGTCGCTAAATAAATAAATAAATAAATAAAGACTTCCCCTCCCCTTATGTTATTTCAGTAGCATATTTTCTCAAATGTAGAATTCCTCAGAAAGAATGCTTTACCAATTTTGTTGCTTTTACAGCATAGATGAAAGATTGCTTTCTAAAATTATTATACTCATTTATAATGCAGATATTTCCCCATGACCCTAGAATTTGGTTTTAATTCTAATTTAATTTTGCTAGTATAGGAATAAGATACTACTATATATATATATACACATACACTGGAAGTTGGTGAGTTGTTTTGGTTTTTCTTTTCTTTTTTTTTTTGAGACTGAGTCTGTCTCTGTCGCCTAGGCTGGAGTGCAGTGGCACGATCTTAGCTCACTGCAACCTCTGCCTCCTGGGTTTAAGCAATTCTCATGCCTCAGCATCCTAAGTAGCTGGGACCACAGGCATGTGTCACCATGCCTGGCCAATTCTTTTTGTATCTTTAGTAGAGACAGGGTTTTGTTGTGTTTGCTAGGCTGATCTCGAACTCCTGGCCTCCAGTGATCTGCCTGCCTTGGCCTCCCAAAGTGCTGGGATTATGGGCATGAGCCACTGTGCCCAGCCACATAAAGGAAGTTTATTTTGCATTTTATAATGGTGAGATTTAACATTTTTCTATATATTTGTTAACTGTTTCTTTTATATGATTGGTCTATGTGTATCCTTTGGCTACTTGGTCAGCAGAAAGTCATCATCTTTATCTGTTTTACTTCTATTCACTTTCTTTTGATGGCACCAGTCTATCTTTATTAGTTTCTTTTTTTTTT
>NW_016114373.1:0-989 GCF_001604975.1 Cebus imitator | reverse complement strand
AAAAAAAAAAAAAATCCTTTTCACTTACTAGATTTCACTGTGCCAGGTATTCCTTATGTTGGTTTGTAAAAAGCAATGAAAATGAAGTATTGTCCTTGGAAATATATATAGATCTATTTCCCTTTTAAATTTATTTTTTAATATTTCTAATTTTATATAGTTTACAGGCTGTGCATTTGGATCAGCTGCTATTTGGCAATATGAATCACTGAAATCCAGGGTCCAGAGTTATTTTGATGGTATCAAAGCTGATTGGTTGGATAGCATAAGACCACAAAAAAAAGGAGACTTCAGAAAGGAGGTAAAGATAAACACTGCTTTCTTTGTTCTAGCTAATCACGATTTAAAAAACTGTTACATAATAGATGCACATGTTTTCAGTGTACATGATGCATATACATAATGTGTAGTTAAATCTAAGTAATTGGAATATCTATCACCTTAAACATTTATCTTTATGCTAGATACATTTGAATTATTCTCCACTAGCTATTTTGAAATATACTATGTGTTATAGTTTACTGTAGTTACTCAACTGGCAATCTCAAGTTTTGAACTCTGGTTATTTATAAAGTGCTTTTAGTTAATGGCAACATCAGATTAATAGATGTCAAGTCAGTGCACTTAATATTCTTCAAAATATTTATTACTGTTTTATATGTCTGGTGTTGCACTTGACAGTGTTCCAAGAATTCTGGCCTTCTAACCCACTTGCATCCAAAATCACCTCAGATGGTGGTTAAAAATGTTAATGTCAGCTGGGCATGGTGGCTCAAGTCTATAATCCCAGCACTTTGGGAGGCCAAGGCGGTCAGGAGCTCAAGACCAGCCTGGCCAACGTAGTGAAATCCCATCTCTACTAAAAATACAAAAATTAGCCAGGTGTGGTGATGCACACCTGTAGCCCCAGCTACTCTGGAAGCTGAGGCAGGAGAATTGCCTGAACCCGAGAGATGGAGGTTGCAGTAAGACGAGATCGTGCCACTGCA
>NW_016114372.1:0-989 GCF_001604975.1 Cebus imitator | reverse complement strand
TTTCATTTCTCCATATGAGAAATGAAACTTTTTTTTTTTTTTTTTTTTTGAGTCATGGTCTCACTCTGTCACCCAGGCTGCAGTGCAGTGGTACAATCATGGCTCACTGCAGCCCTGACCTCCTGGGCTCAAGCAATCCTCCCCCTTCAAATAGCTGAGACCACAGGCACATACTCCCATGCCTGGCTAATCTTTTTTTATTGTATTTTTGTAGAGAGGGGATCTTGCTATGTTGCCCAGGGTGGTCTCAAACTCCTGGGCTCAAGTGATACTCCCCACCTCAGCCTCCCAAAGTATTGAGATTACAGGCATGAGTCATTACACCTAGCCAAAACCTTGTTTTCATGTAAAAGAAATAACATTTTTATTTTCTGACCATGGATGCAATGCAAGCTTAGGAATCCAGAAAAAAAATACCAGTCAATTACAACCACACAGTCCAGGTAACGACTATGAACGGTCTAGTGTATATCTGTAGTATTTTTCCTTTCTGCAAATAGGTGTCTATATCCACAATTGGATGAAACTACAAAATTAGTCGTTTTACTTACGTTTTTTCATTTAGTATTGTATTTTGAGCATTTTCTCACATTAAAAATTATTTGGAAACATAACAATCTGTATATTTTATACTATGTTATATTAAACTGGTCCTATATTGTGCAAAGTTGGACAGTTACTTCTGATATTTTGCAATTATACATAACACTTTAATGAAGATCTTTATACATAAATATTTTATCACATCTCTGATTATTTCCTTAGGAAAAGAAATGATATAATTGAATATAAACTGGACATAATTCTTGAGACATATCACCAAGTTGCTTTCTGGAAATTTGTGCCAATTTTTTATTTTGAAAGAGCCTGAAAGTTATGGCATTTAATAGACTTGGCTGGCCGGGCGCGGTGGCTCAAGCCTGTAATCCCAGCACTTTGGGAGGCCGAGGCGGGTGGATCACGAGGTCAAGAGATCGAGACCATCCTGG
>NW_016114371.1:0-990 GCF_001604975.1 Cebus imitator | reverse complement strand
AGAAACTAACTAGTGGAGCACCTGTCCATCACCAGAACTTTTTTATTTTTTCGCTGAAATCATTCTCAAAAACTCCACTTTTCTCCATCTCCACTACGCTACCCAGAGTAATCATCTCCTATCCAAATACATTATCTTTCAGCCTGGCACAGTGGCTTACACCTATAATCCCAGCACTTTGGAAGGCTGAGGAGGGAGGATTGCTTGATCCCAGGAGCTTGAGACCAGCCTGGGCAAAATGGCAAGACCCTGTCTGTATTAAAAATCAAAAAAGTTAGCCAGGCATGGTGGTGTGGACCTGTGGTCCCAGCTACTTGGCAGGCTGAGGCTGGCAGTTCACTTGAGCCTAAGAGGTCAAGCCTGTGGTGAGCTATGATTGCCCCACTGCACTCCAGCCTGGGTGACAGGGCAAGACCCTGTCTCAAAAATAAATAAATAAATAATTTTAAAAAAATATCTTCTTAATCTCCACTGTTACATTTGCTCCTCCTAACTTAACTGGACCAAGACACAAACAAGCACACCCCAGCCGAGCTGGGAATTTCACATTCCTTCAATGCAACACTTTTTCAGTAGAGATGAGGAGAAATTGTCTATTAATAAAAGTGATGCATCTCTTTTTATGCCAAAATGGGAGGTTCAATATACATGACTTTCCAAAGCAGATAACTCTGGGAGGCACATTAAACCACCTGAAATTTAAACAACAGGCTGGGCACAGTGGCTCACGCCTGTAATCCTAGCACTTTTGAGAGGTTGATGGGGGAGGATCACTTGAGCCCAGGAGTTGAAGATCAGCCTGGGCAACATAGTGAGACTCCATCTCTATTAATTAAAAACAACAACAACAAAATAAATAGCACAACCTATTGTATTACATAGATTCAGACTTTCTTTTTTTTTTTTTTTTGAGACAGAGTTTTGCTCTTGTTACCCAGGCTGGAGTGCAATGGTGCGATCTCGGCTCACCGCAACCTCCGCCTCCTGGGT
>NW_016114370.1:0-991 GCF_001604975.1 Cebus imitator | reverse complement strand
TACACTCCAGCCTGGGCAACGAGAGCAAAACTCCGTCTCAAAAAAAAAATAAAATAAAATAAAATAAAATAAAATATTTTAAAGCCATTGCAGTGGCGCATGACTGTTGTCCCAGCTACTTAGGAGACTAAGGGAGGAAGACTGCTTAAACTCAGGAGGTTGAGGCCAGCCTAAGCATCATTGGGAGACTCTTGTAAAGTAATAATAATAATTCAAAATGTGCCTCTGTCAAACAAGGAAAAACAAACCCTAAAGAAAAGCTTGGTCTTATTGGTATGCTAAGTTATACTGAGCCAGTGGACCTGACTGGTAACTTGCTCCTGGAATAAACTATTCTTCCACACTTTTCACTGCTACTCAGGACACTGGCCTCACTCCAGAAGGATGCATGGTGCAATGTGCCCATGTCCAAGCCAAAGCTCAATACAAATGCCTGGGAGAACGAGCCATTGGGGAACCTGGTAGACCTCAATGGAAATGGTCAGATTTAGTCTACCCTGTTGGAGGCCCTAAGTAAAGAAACAAAATGGCAACAACGTGGATAAAGGTATTCTAAAGAAATCAGAAGTAAATTGTTTTCTTTTTTCCTACAGATTATATGAAAATAGAACGTAGGCCAGGCATGGTGGCTCATGCCTAAATCCTAGCACTTTGGGAGGCTGAGGCAGGTGGATCGCTTGATCTTACGAATTCGAGACCAGCCTGGGCAACACGGTGAAACAATATCTGTACAAAAACAATACGAAAATTAGCCAGGCATGCCTGTAGTCATAGCTACTTAGGGGGCTTAGGTGGAAGCGCTGCTTAAAACTGGGAGACGGAGGCAGCAATGAGTCAAGATCACACCACTGCACTCCAGCCTGGATGACAGAGTAAGACGCAGTCTCAAAAACATTAATCAGGCCGGGCGCGGTGGCTCAAGCCTGTAATCCCAGCACTTTGGGAGGCCAAGGCGGGTGGATCACGAGGTCAAGAGATCGAGACCATCCTG
>NW_016114369.1:0-991 GCF_001604975.1 Cebus imitator | reverse complement strand
GACCTAATCAAACTCCACAGCTTCTGCACAGCAAAAGAAACAGTCATTAGAGTGAATGGGCAACCAACAGAATGGGAAAAAATTTTTGCAGTTTATCCACCTGACAAAGGGCTGATATCCAGAATTTACAAAGAACTAAAATTCGTTATTTTTAAGGCCATTTTAAGTTCACAGCAAAACTGAGTGGAAGGCAAAGAGATTTCCCATATACCTCCTGCCTCATGCTGCACAGCCATCCCTGGTACCGATAACCCCTGCAGAGTGCTGCATTTGGTACAATTGATGAACCTACACTGACACATCATTATCACCCACAGCCCATGGTTTACATTAGCGCTCATCAGGGCATTGTACACTTCGTGGGTTTGTATAAGTATATATTGACATGTGTCCACCACCATGCTGTCATGCAAAGTATTTCACTGCCCTAAAAATCCTCTGTGCTCTGCCTATTCATCCTCCGTCCTCCTTAAACCCTGGCAACCACTGGTCATTTTACTGTCTCCACAACTTTGCCTTTTCCAGAAAGTCATATAGTTAGAATCATAAAGTATCTAGGCTTTTCAGACTGTCTTCGTTCACTTAGCAGTCTTCATTCAAGTTTCCTCCATGTCTTTTCATGCCTGGACATCTTGTTTCTTTTTAGTGCTGAATAGTATTCCAATGTTTACATGTACCACAGTTTATTTATTCATTCTCCTGCTGAAGAACATCTTGGTTGCTTCAAAGTTTGAGCAATTAAGAAGAAAGCTGCTACAAACATCCACGTGCTGGTTTTTGTATGGATATAAGCTTCCAGGGAGCACACTGATGGGTGATATGGGGAGGGTATGTTTACTTTTATATGAAACTCCCAAATTGTCTTCCAAAGTGGCTGTACAAGTTTTTTTTTTTTTTTTTTTTTTTTTGAGACGGAGTTTCACTCTTGTTACCCAGGCTGGAGTACAATGGCGCAATCTCGGCTCACCACAACCTCCGCCTCCTGGGTTCA
>NW_016114368.1:0-992 GCF_001604975.1 Cebus imitator | reverse complement strand
TTTTAATACAGAGTCTTGCTGTGTCACCCAGGCTGGAGTGCAGTGGTGCAATCTTGGCTCACTGCAACCTCCACCTTCTGGGTTCAAGTGATTCTCTGGCCTCAGCCTCCTGAACAGCTGGGATTACAGGTGTGTGCCACTACACCACATCCAGATAATTTTTGTATTTTTAGTAGAGACAGGGTTTTGCTATGTTGGTCAGGCTGGTCTTGAACTCCTGACCTGAAGTTATCTGCCCACCTCAGCCTCCCAAAGTGTTGTGATTACAGGCATGAGCCACCACACCCAACCTATGCTGCTGTTTTCAAATGTCCTGACTTTCTGTGGATTTACGGCTGTACGCAAATATGTCTCAGTTTAAATCTGGCTTAAAACTTTTCTTGTTCTTAATTGGGTAGCCATTTTATTGGAAAGCAATTTTTCTCTTCTTTAGTTTACTTCAAGGGGGAAAGCCATGAGTTCTGGCATAAACGTGCCTGGCGCTCACTCAGCAAGCAACTGCAAGCATGAGTGTGATGGTTGGTAAGGCTTCTGACTTAATACTCCTTTGGATGTTTCCATACTAATGCCTAACTCATTTCTGCGTTCATATCTGTGTTCAAGATGGCTTGAGCTTCCAGAATAAGATGCTACCAAATCACTGTCTTGAGGAATGCTTTTGGTCTTCATACATTAAATTCACGGCTACTGCTTGTGTTGGAAATATGGGCTGGAGTTCCATGCCTTGTTTGTCTAGTTAATCAGACCTCTGAAAGGGCAACATTCCTAGAGAAGTACTAATATGGTTTGGGAGGGGTTATTGATAGATAATGGGTTCAGATAAGGGCGTGACTGATATGTCCATATTTATTAGCGATAGAAAATAGAAAGAGAAATCGGATGGAAACATTACTGTTTTAGACCCATACTTTAGATTAAGTTTTTTTGTTTGTTTGTTTGTGTGTGTGGTTTTTTTTTTTTTCTTTTTGTTTTTGAGACAGAGTTTTGCTTTT
>NW_016114367.1:0-993 GCF_001604975.1 Cebus imitator | reverse complement strand
TAAGTCAGACACTGGGTCATTTGCATATTTTTGTATTATCAAAGCTCAAAAGTATTTGACACATGGAGCTGGGCACAGTGCCTCATGCCTGTAATCCCAGCACTTTGGGAGGCCAAGGTGGGTGGATCTCCTGAGGTCAAGAGTTCGAGACCAGTCTGGCCCGCATGATAAAACCCTGTCTCTCCTAAATATAAAAATTAGCTGGGTTTGGTGGCAGGTGCCTGTACTCCCAGCTACTCAGGAGGCTGAGGCAGGAGAATCACTTGAACCTGGGAGGCGGAAGTTGCAGTGAGCCGAGATCATGCCAGAGCACTCCAGCCTGGGCAACAAGAGTGAAACTCCCTCTCAAAAAAAAAAAAGGTATTTGACACATCAATCAATGGTTGATCAATGGATATAGTCATATTTAGCAATCTTTTCTATTTTGAGTTCTTCCATTGTTTTTAAGCAGATATAGGCAGATATCCTGAAAAGCCCAAAGGATATGATCACTTTTAAGACTTTTGATACATGTTGCCAAATTATCCTGCAGAAAGGTTGAATCAATCTTTGTTTACAAGCAGTGTATAAAAATGTTTCATTGTACGCTCACAGCCTTAAGTATCATCATTGTCATAGGGATATTTATTGAACACTTACTGTATACTAGACACTGTGTTAAGTACCTTATGTGCATCATGTTGCTTAATTTTCACATCACTCTATTCTATCGATTTTACCAAGAAAATTCAGACTCAGATAAGTGAAGTGAATTGTCCATGGTTATAGGTCTGGTGTCTGACCTCAGAACCCCTTCTCTTAATCACTAGTATTTTATTGTTGTTTTAATTTACATTTTGAAAAATCAGAGGCTAAACATTTTTTCAAATATTTGCTATTATGTGTTTTATTATATACTACTTGTTTTGTAAATCATTCATGTTCTTTGCCCAGCTTTCTTCGTGTCTGTTTATTTTTTCCATATTGGTGTGTAAGTATTCTTTTTTTTTTTTT
>NW_016114366.1:0-994 GCF_001604975.1 Cebus imitator | reverse complement strand
AAAAAAAAAAAAAAAAAAAAGCACAGAATTGTAGCAAGAATTAGGTTTCCAGATAGAGAAATTCTACCTTGTATGGACAATACCAGTTTTTCTGCTTGTCCTAATTCCATAACTGCCCCTAGATACTCTGGGGTCAAGGAAATCCATGCAAATCATGAGACTTCTTAGACTCATAATCATATGAGCCAATTCCTCATAATAAATCAATGCCTCCACTCACCTGCTTCTTTCTCTCTCTCTCTCTCTCTCCTATTGGTTCCAAACTCTGGAGACTAATATAGCCTCTTAGTATCCTATGAAATTTTTTATCTTTAGCTTTAAATTGTAACTTAACCTTGTATCGTGTTTATATGTGGAAGTGGGTATATGTGTATGGGGTGGGGGAGGTAGTCCCTTCTATCGGTCTAAAACCCAAGGAGAAATATTTATCTCAGACCTAGAGGAGAGTAAGATGGATTCAGTTCTGCAAAGAAATCTGTTTTGTTTTATGTAAAACCTATGAACATTAATGAATAAGTATGATTACATGTATTTTGGCTGCTGGGGTCATTTTTGCTTCTAGGTTCTTAGTTGCATTTTTTTTTTCAGAGGTGAGGTCTTGCTGTGTTGTCCAGGCTGAACTCCTGCGCTCAAGTAATCCTGACACATCAGCCTCCTGAATAGCTGAGACTACAGGCCTGGCTGTATTATTGAAAGGTATGGCTGCTAGATAGTCAGGTTCTAGGTAGGCGAGGTGCCGCTGGCCTTTCTTTCCAGAACTCTGCATGCGTGATTTCTCCTAGTCTAATGCCTTTGTCCCCTTACTTAGCTTTTCCTTCACCACACCCTGGTCCCCTTCAAAAACTCATCTACACCTGTAATTCCACTTCCTGAACTTTTGCCCCCAAGTTCAGCTGATTACCAAGTTCTAAAGATCCTGCTTCTGCAATATCTCTGGCTTTGTGTCCCCTTTTCCATTTCCACTGTCTCCTTTGTTTTTCTTTTTTTTCTTTTT
>NW_016114365.1:0-994 GCF_001604975.1 Cebus imitator | reverse complement strand
CAGAGTCGTGATCTTGGCTCACTGCACCCTCTGCCTTCTGGGAAGCAATTCTCCTGCCTCAGCCTCTCGAGTAGCTGGGACTAGAGGCACAAGCCACCATCCTCAGTTAATTTTTGTATTTTTAATAGAGACAGGGCTTCACCATATTGTCCAGGATCACCTTGATCTCTTGACCTTGTGATCTGCCTGCCTCAGCCTCCCAAAGTGCTGGGATTACAGGTGTGAGCCACTGCACTTGGCCAGCCGTAGATTTTTTGTACATGTCCTTTACCAGTTTGAGAAAGTTTCTCTCTGTTCCTAGTTTGCTTGGAGTTTTTACCATAAGTGGATGTTAGATTTTGTTAAATGCTTTTTCTGCATCTATTGATATCATCACATAATTTTTCTTCTTTAGCCTGTTGTAATTAAATACATTAATTGATTTTCAAATGTTGAAACAGCCCTGCATATCTGGAGTAAATTCCATTTGGTCATGGATATTATTGGATTCAATTTACTAGTATTTTGTTGACAATTTTTTGCATCCATTTTCCTGAGAGATACTGATCTATTGTTTTCCTTTACTGTAATACTTTTATCTAGTTTTGGCATTACGGTTAGGCTGGTTTCATTTAATGAATTCAAAAGCATTTTCCTCTGTTTCTATTTTGTCCTTGTTTCTTTGTACTTCTAGCTTTTTCTTTTTCATGCATCCAAAAATGGTCAATAATTCTAAACTCATCTCTATTAAACATGGCTTGCCTCACCCCGTATGTTGCTTCCTATTTTATGCAAGGAAATAGAGACAACTATTAGCTTTTAATCATTTAGTGTCCTGGTGCTTTAACACTGTGACTAATTTTCATAAAACTCCTGTCCAAGCCAGAAATGTCTTATTATCAGTGACAGCATAAAGAAAAATTTTCTGAAAGTCATCTTTGTCTTGGAAATCATCCTGGGATTAATTGTCAATAAACGTCTGGGTTTTTTGAGGGTTTTTTTTTTTTTTTTGGCA
>NW_016114364.1:0-995 GCF_001604975.1 Cebus imitator | reverse complement strand
TTTTTTGCCCTGGAATCTACTGTCCTGGTTCTCTGCTCAGTCCCCTTTTTGAACCGGCAATTGGGCGACTTCCCGTGGCTCCAATCGCCAGCCAAAAGGGCCCCCGGACCGGTGTATTTTGTATGGAGAACTGCTGTTCCGGGCGCTGACAAAGCAGCCACGTGGGGCAAAGCAGCGGTGGGGCCCCGCTGGCCGAAACAGCCACGCTGGTGACCTGTGGAGCTCCTCCGCCTGGGAATTTCCTTGTCTGTGGGCAATAAAAATGCGGCGTCCATTCACCCTCTGTGCTTTCACTGGGAGCTGCAATCCTGAGCTGTTCCTAAACGGCCATCTTGGATCGAGAAAACCAGTCAACATTTATATTACTCAAGTAATGTGCTATAGAAACCCTGAAGGGGTTTCTGTAACATTAAATTGATGGCTATCTAGTGCAGTCCAGAATCATCTGTAGGGCTTGTTGGACCACAGATTGCTGGTTTCCACTCAGTTTCTTATTCAGTAGGTCTGGGTGGGGTCTGAGAATTTGCATTTATAATAAGTTCTTAGACACAACTTATGCTACTGGTTCAGGAACCACAATATGAGAACCATGGTTAAGCCTCATGCCACAGCATTCCTATAACGAGAGCCACCTTTGTAATTCAGGGTAACTTGTTGGCTGCAAACTATAACCATAGGCAACTTCTCTAGCAATATAAACCTCTAGATAAACACTCGAAAATCAGAATAGAAAAATATAGAGTCAATGAAATTTTTTTTTTCCAAATGAGAACATGTGTTTTAGAGCCTCTGAAGAATGTTTTCACCTAGACTGCACTAAAATAACAAGATAAATCTGAAACTAAAACTTAAAACGGCCTTTATGAACAGAAACACTTTGACACCTCAGGTAAAGGACTACATATTTCCCTCTATATTTTCATATCTTAGCTTTAAGATGAAATGACATTTTCATTTTACTTATAATAGGACAACCTAGAAACTTGATTCCTGCT
>NW_016114363.1:0-995 GCF_001604975.1 Cebus imitator | reverse complement strand
TAGGGTGTAATGAGAAATATCTGGCTCTAAAACAAAAATGAGCTATGTAGCAGAATGATTGTCAAGGTGTATATTCAACCTAAAGAGTTAAACAGTTGTGTGGATGTAGCAGTTCAGAAACCCTTTCTTTGGAGAATGTGGAAAGTGATATTTCCAGTCATATAAAGGCACATAAGAATTAGCGGCAAGATCCTGTCTAAACTAAGGAGAAACGTCCTTTTCAAACTGCTCTGCAGTGTGTTCGTTCACCTTAGGAAGTTGCATATATGTTTAGATTCAGCGAGTTAGAAACACGTTTCTTTAAAAGCCAGCTTTGGATATTCCTGAGTGAATGGTAGAATAGGGTGTAATGGGAAATATCTGGCTCTAAAACAAAAACGGAGCTATGTAGCAGAATGATTGTCAAGGTGTATATTCAACTTACAGAGTTAAACAGATCTGTGAATGTAGAAGTTCAGAAACCCTTTTTTTCTAGAATCTCGAAAGAGTAATTTTCAGCCATATACAGGCTCATAAGAATTAGCGGTAAGATCGCATCTACACTGAGGTGAAACGTCCTTTTCAAACTGCTCTACTGTGTGTTCGTTCACCTTAGGAATTTGCATGTATGTTTAGATTCAGCGAGTTAGAAACACGTTTCTTCTAAAAGCTGCATTTCGATAATCCTGAGTCAAAGGGAGCACAGGGTGTAATGAGAAATATCTGGCTCTAAAACAAAAACGGAGCTATGAAACACAATGATTGTCAAGGTGTACATTCAACTTACAGAGATAAACATATGTGTGAATATAGCAGTTCAGAAACCCTTTCTTTAGAGAATCTGTGAAGAGATATTTCCAGCCATATACAGGCTTATAAGAATTAGTGGAAAGGTCGCGTCTAACCCACAGGAGAAACCTCTCTTTCAAACTCCTCTGCTGTGTGTACGTACACCTTAGTAAGTTGCATCGATGTTTAGATTCAGCGAGTTAGAAACACGCTTCTTCTAAAAGCTG
>NW_016114362.1:0-995 GCF_001604975.1 Cebus imitator | reverse complement strand
GATTACAGGTGTGAGCCACCGCCCTGCCCTCGACCTTTTTTTTTTTGAGATAGAGTCTTGCTCTTGTTGCCCAGGCTGGAATGTGCAGTGGCGCGATCTCAGCTCACTGCAACTTCCAGCTCCTGGGTTCAAGCGATTCTCCTGCCTCAGCCTCGAGTAGCTGGGATTAGAGGCCACCATGCCTGGCTAATTTTGGTATTTTTAGTAGAGACAGGGTTTCACCATTTTGGCCAGGCTGGTCTTGAACTCCTGACCTCGGTGATCTACCTGCCTCAGCCTCCCAAAGTGCTGGGATTACAGGCGTGAGCCAGTACGCCTGGCTTCAACTTTAAACTTTCCATTCTGATGTACAGAATTAAGTTTCTGTTGAGAATTTTAAATAGTCAGCTTCACAGGATTTTTGTGTGGGAACAAACTTGAAGTTGGAAGAAACCAAACCCACAGTCTGAATAGCAGGCTGTGTCAATGACACATTCTTTAATTAGTCCTTGAGAGCACTAACGTGCATTCTGTATTTACCGCATGCTAGGCGCTGGGCTAAGCACATAGCATGTTGTCTGCATCTGTTTTCTGTAGCTAGAACAAAATCCACATACTGGATAATTTATAAAGACAAGAAGCTATTTCTTACAGTTTTGGAGGCTGGGAGTCCAAGTGCATGGTGTCGGCATGTTTCAAGGGCCTTCTTGCTGCTTCGTAACACTGTGAAGGGCATTGCATGGGGAGAGGGCAAGAGATTGTGAGTCAGCTTAGGGCTTTCTTTCTCTTCTAAAGCTACCAGTCCCATCATGGGAGCCCCACCCTGATGACCTTATCTAATCCTAATTACCTCTCAAAGGCCCCGCCTCCAATCAACAGACGAATTTAAGGATTAAGTTTCTAACCCATGACATTTGGGGGAGTTTCAAACCATATCACATGTATTATCTCATTTAATCCTCAGAATACCCTAACAAGTAAGTTCTGGCTTTTTTTTTTTTTTTTTTTAACTCTAG
>NW_016114361.1:0-995 GCF_001604975.1 Cebus imitator | reverse complement strand
ACATAGTGATATTTTGATACATGTATACAATATGTAATCAAATTAGGGTAATTAACCTATTCATTACCTCAGTGAATTCCTTCTAGTTTTTATTTTTTCCTTTCTCTGTATTAAAGTACAGTAAATTTAATTATCACATTCACTAAGTCAATCCATAATAGAGTATGGAAAGATTCTAATCTTCCCTCCCTAGCTCACTGCCTTGGATATCAAATAGACAGAGTTTCTGGGACAACTCGTATCATTTCTCTAACAACTTCTCAATAGTTTATGAGAATAGACTCATTTCAGGAACTCATTTTACAAAATTACTGGACAAAACTGACTATGATTGGCAGGCTTATTTGCAGCTGGTAACATGGGCCAGGACTAGAAGCACATGAGCTCAATGATTTTGCTTGATATTTCATTTTGTGACCTGAAAGGTATGAAAGATGCACCCATCTGCTTTAAAAAGAAAGGAATTCATACTTTACTACTTTTCCCATATGAAATTCTTTCCTCAAACTCAAAATGTAGTAATCAGGAGTAGAAAGTTGCTTTATTTCAGGATCTATCAGAGTCCTTTTCCAGCAGCTTTCTGTAAACTCAGCACAGCAAGGTACATAGCTTTTGCAGGTTGGACCATCTTAGCCCAATGCCCTAAAGTGGATTCACGTTCAGCAGTCTCACAGGTACTTGCTTGTCAGTGTCTGGTCGAAATTGGGATAGGTAGGAAAAATACTGAATGTAGATGACAGGGTGATGGATGCTGCAAACCACCATGGCACATGTATACCTATGTAACAAATCTGCACATTATGCACATGTACCCCAGAACATATAATAAAAAAATAAACTGCTTTCTGGTCTTGTGTGATTAGGGTGCTAGTTTTGTACAATATCTTCTAATTGATTACCTTTTCTCCAGTTAAATTTATACTCCCAGTATCCCAAAATGAAGAATGAAGGAGAGGCTGCCTACATGCCAGTCTGATTCTTTTATGCTGCATAAC
>NW_016114360.1:0-996 GCF_001604975.1 Cebus imitator | reverse complement strand
CAAGACTCCATCTGAAAAAAAAGAATTATGTTAGCTGTGGATTTTTATTAAGTTGAGGAAGTTCCCCCTTTATTTTGTTATTTTTACCATGAATATTAGTTTAATATGTATTTTTATACCATAAATTATCAATCGATGCTTTTATTACTCTTTACAATAATGACTATCAGACGTTGACTATTAAAATTGATGTAAATGCAATTTCTTTTCTTGATGAGAGAAAAGTAGTTTTGCTCACAACCATTTGAAAAAAGAAAAGATTCTCTTTTGGGATCATATTCTTTGTTTTAAAAATCGGAGTAGGGGAACCTGGTTATGAATGCAAAAGGAAAACCTTTAAATGTTTCATCTGTATTACACATTCATGAAGATAATAATGGCTATGAGAATCCCCCATTGCCCACCACCCATCACAACGATTAATCATTTGCTCTAAGTGCTTTTTCATTTGGCAAATAATAGATTAGTAGATCTCAGTGGAAATGGATGTACATCCTCTACTTAATCACATGAAACATTTAAGTAAAAAGAGTTTCACCTGTAGGCAAGTTGTTCATTGACATCTAGAATTATCTCCAAGATGCTTGAGCTTTTTACTTCATAATCAGAGTTGGCTCTGATTATTATGATATAAATTCAGAAATTTTTAACCTTTCTTTTAAAAGCTCTTCTAAAGTCTTATAAAAAGAATAAATTTTTAAAAGCCCATATTGGGAAAAAAAAATTGAAATAAAAAATTTCCGGCTGGGCGCGGTGGCTCATGCCTGTAATCCCACCACTTTGGGAGGCCAAGGCAGGCGGATCACGAGGTCAAGAGATCGAGACTATGTTGAAACCTCGTCTCTACTAAAAAATACAAAAATTAGCTGGGTGTGGTGGCCAGCACTGAGGCAGGAGAATCGCTCGAACCCAGGAGGAGGAGGATGCAGTGAGCCAAGATGGCGCCACTGCACTCCAGCCTGGCGCCTGGCGACATAACCAGACTGTCTCAAAAAA
>NW_016114359.1:0-996 GCF_001604975.1 Cebus imitator | reverse complement strand
GAAAAGAGGTTGAACTGGCTCACAGTCTGTCAGGTCCTGCAGCCTCAAGTTACAGAGCATATACAAGTCATTCCTGCCAGAAGCCAACAGAGTGACAGAATCTCTTAAAACTCTCTTCTGTCGTCCTGTTTCTGTGCGCATTCTTAGAAATACTGGGGAGCCACGATTTGAACCCAGGGCCACACGTGTAACCACTGAGCCACTGCGGTCGACTGTGGCTTCCCCCTTCCTTTCCAGTGACCCCTGCCCAATGCTCAGATGGCAGGAAAGGAAGGACACAGGGTCTTCAGCAAAGTATCACAAGTGATTCCAGACAGTCTGGGGCAGATGCCAAAGATAAAAGACGCTGGCTCACTTCGTGTGCAGGTGACACAGAAAAGCCATGCTGATTTCTCTGGACAGAGGGAGGTGCTCACAGGCTGTGCAGGTGGCCGTGGAGGACGCTTTCAGCTTTCTCAGCAATACACTTTGCTCTGTATTTTGAAATCCAGGTGGTCGAGATATCCAGTCTGACGGAGCACTTGCTGACGGAATGTGACAAGAAAGACGGGTTTGGAAAGTGTTTCCGTTGCAGCGAGGCGGTTTTGAAGGAAGAGCTGCCCAGACACATAAAGAACAAGGGTTGCAGCCGTGAGTGCCCCTTCCCAGGCTCCCATGCCCGCAGGTCCCAGGTGTCCTCTTGGAGGAAGTGCTACTGCTCTTGGGCATCTGCAAGGGCTTTGTGAATTAAAGGGCACCTGGCGGGCACTTGTCATTCAGGGAGTGACTGTGTTTTTTTGAAATCATTTCAGCTGCCAAACCAGAGAAGCTGGCAAACCGGTGTCCTCTGTGCCATGAGAACTTCACCCCTGGAGAAGAGGTGAGGGGCCTAGCTGGGGAAGGGACCAGTGAAGTAGGTAACACCTGTGGGTGATGGTGGTGGTGGTGATCATGGTGGTGGTGGTGATGGTGGTGGTGGTGGTCACAGTGGTGGTGATGGTGGTGATCATGGTGGTG
>NW_016114358.1:0-996 GCF_001604975.1 Cebus imitator | reverse complement strand
TTTAGAGCCAGATATTTCTCATTACACCCTATACTCCCATTCACTCAGGAATATCCCAACGCAGATTTCAGAAGAAACGTGTTTCTAACTCGCTGAATTTAAACATAATTGCAAGTTTCTAAGGTGAACGAACTCAGACCCGAGAAGTTTGATAGAGGCGTTTCTCATGTGGTTTAGACGCGATCTTACAGCTAAATATTATAAGCCTGTAAATGGCGGGAATAATCTCTTTCCAGATTCTCCAACGAAAGTGTTTCTGAACTGCTACATTCAGACATCTATTTAATTCTGTAAGTTGAACATACACCTTGATAATCATTCTGCTACATAGCTCCGTTTCTGTTTTAGAACCAGTTATTTCTCATTACACCCTGTACTCGCATTCACTCAGGAATATCCAAACGCACATTTTAGAAGAACAGTGTCTCTAACTCGCTGAATCTAAACATAGATGCAACTTCCTAAGCTGAACGAACACAGAGCAGAGAAGTTTGAAAGACACGTTTCTCCTGTGGTTTAGATGCGATCTTACCGCTAAATCTTATGAGCCTGTATACGGCTGGAATTATCTCTTTCCACATTCTGCAAAGAAAGTGTTTCTGAACTGCTGCATTCACACATCTGTTGAACTCTGTAAGCTGAACATACACCTTAACAATCATTCTGCTACAGAGCTCCGTTCTTGTCTTAGAGCCACATATTTCTCATTACACCCTATACTCCCATTCACTCAGGAAATTCCAAACGCAGATTTTAGAAGAAACGTGTTTCTAAATCTCTGAATCTAAACATAGATGCAACTTCCTAAGGTGAACGAACACAGAGCAGAGAAGTTTGAAAGACACGTTTCTCATGTGGTTTAGATGAGATCTCACCGCTAAATCTTATGAGCCTGTATATGGCTGGAATTATCTCTTTCCAGATTCTCCAAAGAAATTGTTTCTGAAATGCTACATTCACACGTCTGTTGAACTCTGTAAGTTGAACATACAGCTT
>NW_016114357.1:0-996 GCF_001604975.1 Cebus imitator | reverse complement strand
TTTTAAAAAGAAAGAGCTTGTTTATCAAGAATTTGATATCACCAAGCCCAGCTGAGCAACAACTGGAAACTGACACGATCGAAGCAGAATCACTTCTGGCAGCTGCAGAGGCTTGCAGGACAGGGGCACATGCAGACTGGTAGCCTGTGTGTGATCAGGGAAGGCAGGCTTTCTCCTTCCCACCGTGATCCTCAGGGGCAAGGAGCTGGGAAAGCATGGGGCCCATGGTCATGGCTTTTCACTGAGCTAGCCATCTTTCTTTGCTCATTTCAAACCCTGTACTTAGTGATTTTAGACACCTTTGTGCACATCCATACTGACTTGTCTTAATTTTGTCAAAGCCTTCTCTTTCTCCCCTGGAGCTGTCTGGGAATTCTAGTTCATTGTTGCTGGCCATTTTTTGCCTCCTTTGTGCTTAGCTTGTTGAAATACTAAAGGGGTTGGACAGTGTCAGACAATATGGCCCCCGTCACGCCACATTTTACATTGAAATCATTTTTAAGGGCTTTGCTCCTTGACACAGATGGTCTCCATATCCTAGGAGATGGTCTTTTGGCATGAAAATGAAAAAACTGTGCCCCCTGTGAATCAAGAAACTTTGCGAGTTTATTCTAGCTCAAGTCAAACGGACACTTCATTGTCCCAGTGCCTCTTAGTTTCTCCTCTTGTAGGAAGCATTTTTGATTCCTCTCATTAAACACATGGATGAGTTTGCACTCCTCTTTCTCACCTCACGGTGGGCCCCTATTTACACTAAGGCTCATCCCCTTTTCTAAGACAGAGAATGGCCTTCACCTTTAATACTGACGTGGAAGATCAACTGCCTGAAGCCACTCCCTGCTTCTCCAAGCCCTCTCAAGAAAGGTCTATAGGACCGGGCACAGTAGCTCACACCTGTAATCTCAGCACTTTGGGAGGCTGAGCGGGGCAGATCACCTGATGTCAAGAGTTCGAGACCAGCCTGGCCAACATGGCGAAACCATGTCTCTGCTAAAA
>NW_016114356.1:0-996 GCF_001604975.1 Cebus imitator | reverse complement strand
AAAAAAAAAAAAAAAAAAAGAAAGAAAGAAAAAATAAAACAAAACAAAAAACGTGGTATTGTTTGACCTGCTAAGACACAGAAATCGACATGTATCATACATATCAACATGAACAGGTCAACATGATCCCTCTTTCTAGCCCTAAATATTTCCTGTCATTTGTATCCCATGAATATTTTGTGTACTTATATGAAACTTTTCTGTTACTTACATTATCTAATATTATCCTCACTGCCTCCCACCTACACCATCATATTTTCTTCCATCAAGTTAAGTTAGAATAGAACTGCTGAACTGAACATGGTGAAACCCTGTCTCTACCGAAAAAAAATAGCTGTGTCATACACAGCACATGCTTGTAGTTCCAGCTATTTAGGAGGCTGAGGCGGGGGGACTGCTTGAGCCTGGGAGGTCAAGACTGCAGTAAGCCATGTTCGTGTCACTCCACTCCAGCCTGGGTGACAAAGCAAGACCCTGTCTCAAAAAAAAAAAAAAAAAGAACTGCTGAACTGGATAATGTAAAATGCTGAGTTACGGAGTAGTTAATTATAAGAGTAATGCAATCTAATAATGAATAGACAGTGCTGTGTATTATCTGGAAGAAATTAGGACTCCTAAGCTCAAGTCTAACTGATACCATGAAATAGGTATGTGGCTTTGGACCGCCAAGTGAAATAGGTCTGATCTTGTAAATTGCATTACTCCATACAAAAATGTAGGTGCTACTTCTTCCACTTCATTTTCATAAAAACCCTTGGCCAGGAGTGGTGGGCTCATGGCTGTAATCCCAGTGCTTTGGGAGGCTAAGGCAGGAAGATCACTTGAGCCCAGGTATTTGAGAGCAACCTGGACAACACAGTGAGACCCCATCTCTACAAAATTTTTTTTTGGTGACGGAGTTTCGCCCAGGCTGGAGTGCAATGGCGCGATCTCGGCTCACCGCAACCTCCGCCTCCTGGGTTCAGGCAATTCTCCTGCCTCAGCCTCCTGAGTAGC
>NW_016114355.1:0-997 GCF_001604975.1 Cebus imitator | reverse complement strand
GAACCCAGGAGGCGGAGGTTGCGGTGAGCCGAGATCGCGCCATTGCACTCCAGCCTGGGTAACAAGAGCGAAACTCCGTCTCAGAAAAAAAAAAAAAAAGGAAAAAAAAAAAGAAAGGGTCGTTTGTCATGTCTGTTTAGGAAACATACCTCTAGCCGGTACTTTCCTTTTTGGTGAAGTATCCTATATTAAATGTCAATCTGAGCATTCAGTTGGTTTTAATGGGAGAAAATGCATATATATGATCATGGAGATCAAAGCATAGAGAAACTTCTCAACAATGGGAACCTTCTCAAGGTTGTGAGTGAGTTAGCCAGGAACCCTTGGTTACACCCAGAAAGTATGACTCCAGAACTCTTACGCTTGATCATCACCTTCTATTGCTTCTCCAATAGCTGCTTGGATAGGGTGGGGTTATTATCCCTGTGATTGTATAATATGAAAACTCACTAGATGAATTCAGAAGGTACCTGAAGGTAATGAAATCATGCCGATCATTTACATGATTTCTAAAACGTAAAAGGAAATAAGAGATGGCATACTGTAGTCCTGCACTGGCTAATACTAGCCTCTACCCTACAGCCTCATAGTGTTGGAGTGAGGATTGAATGAGAAATGTATTTAAGCCTTCAGTGCCTAGGACATAATATTTACATAATAAAACAATTTCAGGATCTCAGTCATACCAGCCACACTGCTCAATAGCAACATACGGTTAGGAGCTACCGTATTGAACAGTACTGGTAATCTGTATCAAAGAAGGAAAAAAAAGGCAATTTTTTAGCTTCTTCATATCAGTGATTGTCAAACTTAGTTGCAACTTAGAATCACCTTAGAAGTGTTTCAAAAAAAAGAAAAAAAAAGCACAAAACGATACCTGCATCAGTGCTTCTCAATTTACACTATACCCGTAGCAGCTGAGGATTTTGTTAAAAGGCAGATTCTGATTTTGCAGGTATGGGGTGGTGCCTGAGAGTCTGCATTTTTTTTTTTTTTG
>NW_016114354.1:0-997 GCF_001604975.1 Cebus imitator | reverse complement strand
AGTCAGCCAAGATCACGCCACTGCACTCCAGCCTGGGCAACAACAGCAAAACTCTATCTCAAAAAAAAAAAAAAAAGAGAGAAATTAATTCCAGAATCATACTCTCAAAGGGCACAGACAGCTGGAGCCTGGTAGCCGCTGCCCACTTCACAGCTCTCCAGTTCACCACAGTCACCGCCCCTCCCTATGGCATTAGACTTGGTCCACTTTACCCGTTTCCTGGTAGACATTTGATTTTACCAGTGAGGATTCCAGCAGGAAACAGATGCCTTTTTAAAATAGGGTTAGCATCTAAGGAGAGTTAACAAAAGGATTTCGAAGATATAAGCAGGGTTAAGAGTGAGGAACAAGACGTAGTGAACACCCGAGACTAATCGCTGCAGCTGGGAGCCATTATTGCCCCCAGGCCAGAAAGACACAGGTAGGTGTGGTTCCCTAATCTGAGGAACACAGCTATAGAGAAAGCTACCTGAACAGGGCTGTGACCTTCAGGAGAGCGAGGCAGCCAACCTGGGGCAACCTAGCAGAGAGGGCATCAGGGAAATAAAATGCTCCAACTTCTCTTTCCTCCTCCATCTCCTCCAAGTGTCTCCCATTGGCTAAACCCAACTGGAAACTGTAGAGGAGGGGAATCTGTTCATACATTCCAGGGAGGGCAGCCACAGAGCCCGGAGTGGAGGGTCGCAGAGGAGATCAAGAAGAGGAGATGAGGCCGGGCGCGGTGGCTCACGCCTGTAATCCCAGCACTTTGGGAGGCCGAGGCAGGCAGATCACAAGGTCAGGAGATCGAGACCATCCTGGCCAACATGAGGAAACCCTTTCTCTACTAAAATACAAAAAATTAGCTGGGTGTGGTGGCTGGTGCCTGTAGTTCCAGCTACTTCGGAGGCTGAGGCAGGGGAATCGTTTCAGCCCGGGACGTGGAGGTTGCAGTGAGCCAAGATCCGCCACTGCACTGCAGCCTGGCGACAGAGCAAGACTCCGTCTCAAAAAAAAA
>NW_016114353.1:0-997 GCF_001604975.1 Cebus imitator | reverse complement strand
TTGAACTTTTTAAAGAGTACTTACTTTATTTTCTTTCCCCATTAGAATGTCAGCTCCAGGTAGGCTGCTGTATCTTCAGTACATAAAACAATGCACAGCAGGTACTGAACAAATACTTCTCATCCACTGTAGAGAAAAAAATAAAAATATAATCAAATCATACAGAAAGATATAAAAAGTATATTGTCTTCTCTTCCATCAGTTTCTCTCCTCCAAAGTGAGTTTTGTGCATGCTTTTAGAAGAAAATGTATAAGCATATAGTTTTTAAAAAAACATTGACAGATTTAAATAAGATCATACTGTACATCATCTGGGTTCATTATGATCTGCTTTTTTTTTTAGTTTTGGTTTTGAAATAGGGTCATGCTCTGTCCCCCAGGCTGGAGTACACTAGTGTAATCATAGCTCACTACAGCCTCCAACTCCTGGGCTCAAGAAATCCTCCTGCTTTAGCTTCCCAAGTAGCTGGGACTGCAGGTACACCACTGCCATGCCTGGCTTGATTCATTTGCGTTCATGATGCATGCTTGTCTGGCATGTGGATGTGCCCTGCTGGCATTACCTTTCTCCCATTCATTGCAAAAACAGGTTGTTCCCCGTTTTTTACTATCATAATCCATGCTACACTGAGTGTTCTGGTGCCTGTCCTGGGGTACAGTGACAGGTCTATCCATGCCTAGCTGGCTTTGAAAAGTTTAAAGACAACAGTGCAGGCCAGGCACAGTGGCTCACACCTGTAATCCCAGCACTTTGGGAGGCAGAGGAGCAGGTGGATCACCGGAGGTCAGGAGTTCGAAATGAGCCTGACCAAAATGATGAAACCCTGTCTCTTCTGAAAACACAAAATTAGCCAGGTGTGGCTCACATCTGTAATCGCAGCTACTCAGGAGGCTGAGGCAGGACAATCACTAGGATCCAGGAGGCGGAGGTTGCAGTGAGCTGCGATCACGCCATTGCACTCCAGCCTGGGCAACAAGAGCGAAACTCCATCTCAAA
>NW_016114352.1:0-997 GCF_001604975.1 Cebus imitator | reverse complement strand
TGCTCCTGCTCCTGCTGTGCTCCTGCTCCTGCTCCTGCTGTGCTCCTGCTCCTACTGTGCTCCTGCTGTGCTCCTGCTGTGCTCCTGCTCCTGCTCCTGCTGTGCTCCTGCTCCTGCTCCTGCTCCTGCTGTGCTCCTGCTCCTGCTCCTGCTCCCATTGTGCTCCTGCTCCTGCTCCCGCTGTGCTCCTGTTCCTGCTCCTGCTGTGCTCCTGCTGTGCTCCTGCTCCTGCTCCTGCTCCTGCTCACCACTGTTTGCTCTCGCCAAGGAACAAGTTTGTCAGGAAACCGCGCAGCAGTGATGCCTTTTAAGGATACCAGGAAAACACCTGTGGAAACAGAGGTGGCAATTCACCAAATCTGAATCACTGTAATGAGCCGCAACATAAAATCCCTGGAGAAGGTATGTACTGACGTGATCAGAGGAGCAAAGGAAAAGAATCTCAAAGTGAAAGGACCTACCAAGACTTTGAGAATCATTACAAGAAAAACTCCTTGTGGCGAAGGTTCTAAGACATGGGATCATTTCCAGATGAGAATCCAAAAGCTACTCATTGGCTTGCACAGTCCTTCCATCACTACGGAGCCAGGAGTTGGTCTGCAAGTCACCCTGACACATGCTTAAGTCAGATATTTTAATAAACTGATTACCAGTTGTTAAAAAAAAAAGAAAAAGAATAAGTGTGCTAATAACTCTTTGTTAATCCCTATTCTATGTAGCTGTCAGACATGCTGTGCTTACAGTCGCATAGTACATTCTATGTCATTGTACTTTAACCAAGATATCTGTGCTGGACGTGCTCACAGGCACATCCCAGCTCTCTATTGCTTTTACCTGTTTAGAAAAGTTTTAAGTTGTTAGCCAGTTAGGTTTTAGTTTAGATTGTGAGGTCTGGCTCCAGCCAACAGAGATCAGACACAGCAGTAAGGATGACCCCAAATGCCTAAGGGATAAATGTGTGTGTTTTCCTTTGTTGATTGTACTCGCATGGCACAGT
>NW_016114351.1:0-998 GCF_001604975.1 Cebus imitator | reverse complement strand
GTTGACCAGGATGGTCTCGATCTCTTGACCTCGTGATCCACCCGCCTCGGCCTCCCAAAGTGCTGGGATTACACGCTTGAGCCACCGCGCCCGGCGATGTTGAACATCTTTTCATGTGTTTATTTGCTATTTCAGATCCCATTTGGTGAAATTTCTGCTCGAGTTTTTGCTTACTTTTCAATTGGGTTGTTTACAGTCTTACTGCTGAGTTTTGGGAGTTTTAAAAATATATATATTCTGGCCCGGTGTGGTGGCTCACGCCTGTAATCCCAGCACTTTGGAATGCTGAGGTGGGTGGATCACCTGAGGTCAGGACTTCAAGACCAACCTGGCCATCATGGTGAAACCCCATCTTTATGTAAAAAAAAAAAAAAAAAAAAATGTACACACACACACACACACACATACATATATATGTGTTCATATTCTAGGCTGGGCATGGTGGCTCAGGCCTATAATCCCAGCACTTTGAGAGGCTGAGGTGGAGGGATCACTTGAGGTCAGGAGTTCAAAACCATCCTGGCCAACATGGTGAAACCACATCTCTACTAAAAACAAAAATTAGCCAGGCATTGTGGCACATGTATATAATCCCAGTTACTTAGGAGGCTGAGGCAGGAAAATCACTTGAGCCAGGGATAAAGGTTGCAGTGAGCTGAGATGGAGCCACTGTACTCTAAACTGGGCAATGGAGAAAGAACTTGTCTTGGGAAAAAAAATTCTGGGGTGGGCACAGTTACTCACACCTGTAATCCCAGCAATTCGGGAGACTAAGGCAGGAGGATCACTTGAGATCAGGAGTTCAAGACCAGCCTGGGCAACATGGTGAAACCCTGTCTCTACAAAAAAGAAAAGAAAAGAAAAATGAGTGGGGCATGGTGGCACACACCTGTAGTCCCAGCTACTAGGGAGGCTAAGGTGGAAGGATCAGCTGAGCCTCGGGAGGCTGGGGCTGCAGTGAGCTATTTGCTAGTATTTTCTCCCAGTCTATAGTTTGT
>NW_016114350.1:0-998 GCF_001604975.1 Cebus imitator | reverse complement strand
TTTCCTGAGAGGGAGTTTCACTCTTCTTGCCCAGGTTGGAGTGCAATGGCTCAATCTCAGCTCACCACAACCTCCACCTCCTGGGTTCAAGTGATTCTCCTGCCTCAGCGTCCTGAGTAGCTGGGATTACAAGCATGCGCCACCATGCCTGGCTATTTTTTTGTATTTTTAGTAGAGACAGGATTTCTCCATATTGGCCAGGCTGATCTGAAACTTCTGACCTCAGGTGATCCGCCTGCCTCAGCCTCCCACAGTGCTGGGATTACAGGCGTGAGCCACCGCGCCTGGCTAAATAGGTAAATTTTTACTGGACTTCTAGTCCTCCCACCAAACTCAGTAAGGAAAACAGGTAGTAGTATCTTTGGGCCTTGCCAAAAGGAGCCGTGTAGATTAAAGGGGAGCTCTATGAAACAGAGTTGTACCTAGAGATGGGAGAGTTTCCCTTCTTACATGGAAGATTTGGGCCAGATGTGTGATACACTGTAGCTGAAATGTCACTTGTCCCTCTCTGCCCTCAAATGGGTGTTCTTAAGCAAAATCCAAGTACTTATAAGATTTGAATAGCTTTAGTAAGGTTGAAAAATCCCAAGACTTGAATTGGCGTAATCAGATGAGGAATGGTAAAATAACCTAATTATTTTGTCTTGATTCTATAAAGTGAGGGGGCTGAGCTAGGTGACTCCAAATGCATGTGATCTCTGTAATCATTAAACTTCCTGGTTTAGTCACCTTAGCCAGCCCTGTAATGTAGATGCTAATGTGCTCAGATTAAAAATGGAACGATGCAATAGATGAAAATCGTCCCGTGTCATTTGCCCGATTAAAACCCAAGGGCTGTCTCTCTGACTCACACAAGCAACCGTGAGATTGCAGAGATCTTTGGTTATGATTTGTGTCCTTTTGTCCACTGGCCACTGTAACCTCTTATACTGATGTTGAACAAATCAATGCCAGTAGGTGCATACTACACTGGAGGGTACTTTTTTTTTTTTTTTTTT
>NW_016114349.1:0-998 GCF_001604975.1 Cebus imitator | reverse complement strand
TCTTTTTTTTTTTTTTTTTTTTTTTTTTTTTTTTTTTTTTTTTTTTTTTTTTTTTTTTTTTTTTTTTTTTTTTCTTTTTTTTTTTTTTTTTTTTTTTGCTATTTGTTTTATAAATCTTTCTCCATCCCTTTATTTTCAGTCTATATGTGTCTTTGCATGTGAGATGGGTCTCCGGAATACAACACATGCATGGGTCTTGACTCTTTATCCAACTTGCCAGTCTGTGTCTTTTAGTTGGGGCATTTAGTCCATTTACACTTAAGGTTAATATTGTTATGTGTGAATTTTATGCTGGCATTATGATGCTAGCTGGTTATTTTGCCTGTTAGTTGATGCAGTTTCTTCATAGTGTCAATGGTCTTTACGATTTGATATGTTTTTGTAGTGGCTGGTACTGGTTTTTCCTTTACATGTTTAGAGCTTCCTTCAGGAGCTCTTTTAAGACAGGCCTGGTGGTGACAAAATCTCTCAGCATTTGCTTGTCTGTAAAGAATTTTGTTTCTCCTTTGCTAATGAAACCTAGTTTGGCTGGATACGAAAATCTGGGTTGAAAATTCTTTAAGAATGTTGAATATTGGCCTCCACTATCTTCTGGCTTACAGGGGTTCTGCAGAAAGATCTGTTAGTGATTGTCTTTCCTTTGCAGGTAACCTGACCTTTCTCTCTGGCTACCCTTAACATTTTTTCTTCCATTTCAACCTTGGTGAATCTGATGATTATGTATCGCTAGGTTGCTCTTCTCAAGGAGTATCTTTGTGGTGGTCTTTGTATTTCCTGATTCGAACATTGGACCGTCTTGCTAGGCTGGGGAAGTTCTCCTGGATAATATCCTGAAGAGTGTTTATTTGGTTCTATTCTCCCTATCACTTTCAGGCATACCAATCAAACATAAGTTTGGTCTTTTCACATAGTTCCATATTTCTTGGAGGCTTTGTTCTTTTTCATCTTTTTTCTCTATTCTTATCTTCATGCTTTATTTCATTAAGTTGATCTTAAAT
>NW_016114348.1:0-998 GCF_001604975.1 Cebus imitator | reverse complement strand
CCAGGAGGCGGAGGTTGCGGTGAGCCAAGATCGCGCCATTGCACTCCAGCCTGGGTAACAAGAGCGAAACTCCGTCTCAAAAAAAAAAAAAAAAAGAAACCAAGGTTTTCCAGGGTCAGGAGTGGCGGTGTCAGTTGTGGCTGACAGGGAGATGCAAAGCCAGCAACCTTTAGTTAGGGTTGGGAAAGACTGGTTTAGCACAGAATGGGTTAAGTTAAGGGTTCTGTAGAGGCATTTGGAAATAATGGAACAGAGGTGCAATCATGTGGGACAGCCAAGGGAGCAGGAGGAATAGGCAAAGAACGGGGAGGAAAGTCAGCAGCTGTTCTTTCTTGGAGGAGAAGTTACAGGAGCACCTTGGAAAAGGTTATTTACTCACTTTAGAGGTTGGTGGGTAGAGCCACAAGATGTTGGCTAAAATGGTCTGAGGAAAACAGTGAACCAGCAAGGCAGGCAGGCACACGGTATTTAAATTCAGACAAGAAGGGCGATCAGAAGTATGATTAGACAGAAAACAACAAATAGAGAACTTGGGAGGCGCAGACCAAGCTTTAGGGGTGACTGTGTAGAGTCCCACTGCAAATAGCCAAGTTAAGATAGGAACTCCTGTTAATGTTCGGGTATAAATTAAATTCATGTGTGGTCTGTGTCTATTCTTCGAAAATTCAAGTGAGCTTAGGAGGAGTAGGAGAAAGTACTTGTGACTTCCAAGAGGAGGTGGGGGGGCTAGGCTGGTCGTCTGATGGGCACAGTTTAATCCTGGGTGGTAAACCCAGTGGGGAGGGTCTTGTAGGTGGATGGCAGTTGGGGTACTGTAGACAACCAGGTAGAGACCCTTCCACCGAGGCTGTAGAGCTGGATGGGTTAAGTTCTTGACTAGTACTAATCGTTCGGCTAAGGTGTCCTCATCAGGCTGGGGGTCTGGAGTGTATAGGATGAACCTCCTAAAGCCTACCGACTCCCTTTTTTTTTTTTTTTTTTTTTTTTTTTTTTTTTTT
>NW_016114347.1:0-999 GCF_001604975.1 Cebus imitator | reverse complement strand
AAAAAAAAAAAAAAAAAAAAGAAGAAGAAAACAGAGTCAGATGCTCATGCCTGTAATACTAGCACTTAGGGAGGCCGAGGTGGTAAGACTGCTGGGGTCCAGCAGATCAAGTCGCCTGGGCAACGGGACAAGAACATCTCTACAAAAAATTAAAACATAGGCCAGGCGTGGTGGCTCACGCCTGTAATTTCAGCACTTTGGGAGGCCAAGGTAGGCAGATCACCTGAGGTCAGGAGTTTAAGTCCAGCCTGGCCAACATGGTGAAACCCCTGTCTTTTAAAAAAAAAAAAAGAGAGAGAGAGATATAGAGATCTAAGATGGCTGATCACCAGCAGCTCGGGATTGTAGCTCCCAGTGAAAGCACAGAGAACAAGAGGACGCCACACTTTCAGACGAATTTTTGTTGCTCACGGACCAGGAGATTCCCAGCGGAGGAGCCCCACGGGTCGCCAGCGTGACTCTTGTGGCTGGCGCAGTGGTTCCTGGTGCAGAGTAAACAGGACTGGGTCCCCTTTTGGCCAATGTTTGGAGCTCTGGGAAGGCAGAATCGCCTATTCAGCTGATTGAAGGACAGACTCAAGAAGGAAGCCAGACTGGAGATTCCTGGGCAGAAAAGCATCATCAATCTTAACGCCGCTGTTTTAGCTGGCGCAGTGGGTTGTTCAGATTCCGGTCCTGGGAATCAACAAGTTGGATGTCCACTCAGAAACCTAATTAGAAAGTTGGTAATCATAAAGACAACAGATGGATAAATTTATAACAAAGGGAAGAAACCAGCCTAAAAAGGCTAAGAATACCCAAAGTCAGAACACCTCTCCCTCTACAGGGGTTCACAGTTCCTCATCAGCAATGGAACAAGGCCTGATGGAGAATGAGTGTGTTCCATTAACAGAAGCAGGCTTCAGAAGGTGGATAATAAGAAACTTCTGTGAGTTAAAAGAACTTGTTCTAACCCAATGCAAAGAAACTAAGAACTTTGAAAAAAGGTTTGATGAAATG
>NW_016114346.1:0-999 GCF_001604975.1 Cebus imitator | reverse complement strand
GATTTGGTCTCTTTACGTAATTCCACATTTCCTATTATAAGTGTTCATTGCTTTTTATTTTCTCTTTCAAGACTCTCAGTTCAATCTTTAACATTGAGATGGTAAAAGAGAAAACTGCAGAAGAAATAAAACAGGTAATGAGTGAAAATGGGTTGGCATACTCTGTGAAAATGTGAATTCTGTGAACCAAATCTGAGAGTACATTTTCTGACACCTCTTTCTAGCCATAATGAAAAGTAATAATAAAAGGCAAAAGTGATGAGTTACTTGAAGAACAATGTCATAAGAAAATCTGTTGTCTTTGTCACTCTCATATGTCCAATCAACTTGTATTTCTCCTTTCTTTTTCATTCCTATAACCCACACCTCCTGTAACCCTCATCAGTATCTATACCTGGATTACTGCATTCCCTTTCCAAATAGGTTTCTCTGCTCCTATTTTTTTTTCACTCCACCCATAATATTCTCATCAACTGAGTCCTCTGAAACTTTTCCTTTCATTATGGAGAAGCATAGTATGTGGGTTTAAAAACACAGACTTTAGGACCAAGCTGCCAGTTTTAAGTCCTAGCTCTGCCACTTACTAGCTATAGGACTTGGACAAGTTAATCAACTTCTCTGGGCCTTAATTTCCCTATTTAAAGTAGACCAAATAGTAATACTTAACCTCATAGAGTTATTTGGATAATTAAATGAGTTAACATTTATAAAGCACTTAGAATAGTCCCTGTCACAGTTTGAAAGTATTATATTTATGTTTTTAAATAAATGAAAAATACTATGTTAGGAACCTGGTCACAAGTGTTCAGTGACTTCCTATATTCCTTTTCTTGGCATTCATAGTTCTCCATTATCACAGGACCTTCTGCAGGAAGCTTCCTGAACCCTTTCCTTCAAAGCATTTATGAGCTATCTTGCCTGTTTGGTCATTTATATTTTTATACCTGTGATTCTTTTCTCTCTAATTCTTCTCTCTAATAAGCTTTTTTTTTTTTTTTT
>NW_016114345.1:0-1000 GCF_001604975.1 Cebus imitator | reverse complement strand
TTGGGCCGGGCGCGGTGGCTCATGCCTGTAATCCCAGCACTTTGGGAGGCCGAGGTGGGTGGATCACGAGGTCAAGAGATCAAGACCATCCTGGCCAACATGGAGAAACGCCGTCTCTACTAAAAATACAAAAATTAGCCAAGCATGGTGGCACATGCCTCTAATCCCAGCTACTCAGGAGGCTGAGACAGGAGAATTGCTTGAACCCAAAAGGCGGAGGTTGTGGTGAGCCGAGATTGGCCACTGCACTCCAGCCTGGCGATACAGCAAGACTCCGTTTCACTAAAAAAAGAAAAAAAGAAAAAGAAACCTTTACTTTTATCTCCGTGGAGCAGCTCAGTGTTCCTGAATCTCTTCTGGTATAAAGAACAGAAATGGGTGGACTTTTTCTGCAAGTCTTGGTCCTTCTGCCTGTGGGTGTGGTGGTGGCAGGTAAACGTGGTGCTGACACCTTTAAAGGCATATTCTCCAGATGCAGGTGTAATTTGTTCAGAGAATTGTATCTGAAAAGAATTTTCAGAGAAAGAGGAAAAAAATGACTTATTTTCAGTTAAACATGTCTCAGATCAACAGCGTGTTTTCTCTTCCTCCTGGAATGCCATGCATTTAGTACTTGCAAACTTTGACTTCTAAAAATTCCAATGATAGTCAGACGTCTCTGAAAAATATTTCCTTTTCTATCAGCCTTCTCTACATCAAGGCTTCTTATATGCCATGCAGAATTCTCACCATTATTTTATAATCTGCAATATTAAAAATTTTCCAGGTGGCTGTTGGACATGGGAAGGTGTGGATACTCAAGATTTCTGTTGGGAAAAGCTGGGGTTTTTAGTAAATATGGAGAACATCTAATGTTGAGGTTCCATCCGTGTTCTCCATTAGCTCTGTGCAGAGCTATTAACAAAATGCTTATTTAAACCAGATAGTCTTTATTATACAGAAATTTCTGAAGCACTAAAAAAGGTACATGTTTGTGTTTATGCCCTTAATTATATATGTT
>NW_016114344.1:0-1000 GCF_001604975.1 Cebus imitator | reverse complement strand
TTTTTGAGACGGAGTTTCGCTCTTGTTACCCAGGCTGGAGTGCAATGGTGCAATCTCAGCTCACCGCAGCCTCCGCCTCCTGGGTTCAGGCAATTCTCCTGCCTCAGCCAGATTTATTCATACGTAAAGAAAGGGTCACAGAAGGCAATCATCTACTTGAAATGTTGTACTGTCCTTAAACAGGAATTAGTTTTCAGCCAAACACAGGTACATGTGCGATGGGTAACTGTAAGGCAGCTTAGTTTCCTAGAGATGAGAAAGTTTATTTGTAGAATCCTGTGACTCCCCCAAACTTATAATTACTTCTCCCCAGTCCCTTTAGAGCATGATTTAACTGAAGTTTCTTCATGTATATTTCAGTCCAGAATCATATTGAATTTTTTTCCCCAATTCAAGCTCAAGACCCAACTCAAAACTAAACCTGCCTCCATCATATGATTCTCAAGAATGTATTGCCTGTTCACTTTTAGAGCTATGGAAGTTTCCAGTTCATGTGTGTAAAAACTTTGGTTTAAAAATCTATTTTATAACAAAACTTATGCATAATTATACTAGTGAAGTTACAGGTAGCACCTCTTCTGTACAGAGTAAACTTTGGGAGTAACAAGTGAATGGTTTTTGTTCAAAAAAATTCCTTGGGTAAAAATAGAAAAGTATACAGCAAGAAGCAAAAAGGCCATATGGACAAATTATAATATAGCAAATATAAAAATCTATTGGCCAGGGGTGGTGGCTCATGCCTGTAATCCCAGAACTTTGGGAGGTCAAAGCAGGTAGATGACCTGAGGTCAGGAGTTGGAGACCAGCCTGGCCAACATGGCAAAATGCTATATCTACTAAAAATACAAAAATTAGCCAGGCGTAGTGGCGTGCACCTGTGATCCTAGCTACTTGGGATGCTAGGCAGGAGAATTGCTTGAACCCAGGAGGCAGAGGTTGCAGTGAGCCGAGATTGCACCACTGCACTCCAGCCTGGGTGACAGAACAAGACTACATCTCA
>NW_016114343.1:0-1000 GCF_001604975.1 Cebus imitator | reverse complement strand
AAAAAAAAAAAAAAAAATTATATAAAAAGAAATGTTTATATATAATAATACACATATTTATAATTTATATATATAAATTATCCGTGTCAAGAGAGATGAAAACGTTATTTTCAAGGACAAAATGACAGTTACTTGAATTCTTTGACAGGTCAAACAGAAGTATCTGGAAGTGGGTAAGAGAATGAAGGAGTATGAAGACAGGAAGTACGAGCAGTGGATGGAGGCGACGGAGCAGGCGCTGCCAGCGCTCATGAAGAAGAGCCTTCTGACCAAGGTGCGCTGCCCACGCCCTCGTTCCAGATTGCCGCAGAGGCCACGTGAGATGATGGTGTCCGCCACATTTTCTCAAGGCGGCTTGATTTGTTGACATTCATGAAGTTGGGTCAGTTTCCAGAACCAAAGACAAGGAAGGGCAAGGGTTGACTGGGAGGAGGAGGAGAAAGGAAAGAGTGGAGAGGGCACGATGTCATGGTTAGGACTGGGCTGGCACCGGGCAGCCCTACTGACTTCTTGGGCAAGTGGCTGAATGCTGAGCCTCCGTTTTCCCATTTATGAAATGTGTTTAATAAATCAGATGACGTGAACAAGCAAAGGCTCAGTTGAACCATATATGAAACAGAGCTGACAGTTGGCCATCTTTAACCTGCAGAAAAATGCCATCCCACCTGACTCATCCTCAGCTTCAGTGCTGGGCATGGCACTTAGCAAATGCCCGATGAATGAATACCTGCTGTTATTCATTCATAACAGGAAAGATGTGGCCTGGCAGTTTTAGGTCTTTGGTCCCTGAAATCCTGACGTAGGGACCAAAGTGAGTGGAGAGGGCCAGATGGGACCCTAGGGGACGGGTCTGCTCAGGTCCAACCAGAGGGGCGGCTGCTCCGTATCCGATTTCCCAGTTTTTCAAGGGAAGACAGAGGGGATTTTTAGGTGAAATTGCTCCATTTTCAAATGCCAGCAACTGAATTATTATTATTATTATTATTATTATTATTTTTTT
>NW_016114342.1:0-1000 GCF_001604975.1 Cebus imitator | reverse complement strand
TATCTAAATATAATTTCTGGCCAATTTTATTAAGGACAAAATATATGGCAAATGCTGTTTTGACCCTCTCCATAACTTTTAATTTTCCATGTAATTTAATAAGCTCTTCACATTGTTCAAATTAGGACTTTGTAATTCAGAGATTACAGTGATTCACCTAAAATCATTTACAGCAGGGGCAGAGCCAGAGGTAGAAACTCTATTTTCTGATTCTGACATGCTTACAGTTCCCACAATACTGTGCCTCCATTGTTAGGGGCTTATTCATGTCTTTCCCAGTGTTTTCTCTCTTGATGCAGCAGTTAATTCAAGGAGTTTCTGAAGATTGAGATTATATTCATCAGATTTTAGATTACATGACAAAACAAACTCCTCCCAGATAGTAAACATGTATTATTGTTGTTTATATTGTCACATCTGAGTTGCTATTTAGAGAAATTAACACAATGCACCTCCTGAATGATTCAACTAGTGAACCAATACATACAGAAGAGAAGCTGAGATAAAGAACTTACTTCTCGATAGAAAAGAACCTACCTACCATTTTAAAAAGGCATTTTAAAGCCGTTATTGGACATCTTTTAACACCTAAAAGCAGGTGACCTCTTGTTCAATGTATCTGTGGAACTTTTACAGAACTTGTATTGAAAGCTGTCATAACACAGAGAGAGAATAACAAAGTAGAATCATATGAGGCCCTCAAACACTTGCCATAACTAGAATTTGCTGCAAAACTTTCCCATGGCTAATAAGTAGAACATGTAGCACACAGTGAAGCAGAAGTCAGCAAAACTCACAAGTCCAGATGGAATGTCAATAGTATGAAATATATCTTTTTCCTTAAGCCAAAAAAGTAATAGATATTGAATTTACCCAAGACAAGCAAATGTGTCTAGAGATTCAATGGGAAAATACAATGAAAATTGTTTTCATGTGAATATTCATCTAATAATGAATAACAAGCCCATTTAAAAAATATTTCTTTTCTTTTCTTTTTTTT
>NW_016114341.1:0-1001 GCF_001604975.1 Cebus imitator | reverse complement strand
GTCAGCTAAGTTTTTTTTCTTTTTTTTTTTTTTAAGTTTTCTACATACAGTCTTGATAAAGGAGAATTGAAAAGTGAGAATTTATTACTATGCCTCTCCTCTCCTGTATAGCATGGCTGGCTTTAATTGTTATGACCACTGCTGGTTGGCTCCTGTACATAAAACCACGTACATGCCCAAGTTGAGAATGCTACCATGGTGTTCTTAAAGGAAATAAACCGTTAAGAAAGGACATCCCAGTTTCATCAGTTCCATTTCTCTCTGTTCATCAAAGACATATGAGTAATGTATCACTAGATTTTTTCTTTGATTGTACCCATCTTTTCATCCCCACTTCCCCCCAGAATGGGAGATCCTTGTACAAATGATGAAGACTGGTCATTTTGCCAGTTTTCCTTACTATAAATTAATAAGTTAGCATTATAGTTTATAGTTTTGGTATTTTGTGATTGGCTTAGTGTGATTTAATTCTCCAGACCTGGACTAGATTAAAAAAGCCTCATTTTCTTTTTTTTTTTGTCGGGGGAGGGAGTCTCACTCTGTCGTCCAGGCTGGAGTGCAGTGGTGCAACCTCTCCCTCCTGGGTTCAAGAGATTCTCCTGCCTCAGTCTCTTGAGTAGCTGGGATTACAGGCATGCGCCACCATGCCCAGCTGAATTTTTTTGTATTTTTAGTAGAGATGGGGTTTTACCATGTTTGTCAGGCTGGTCTCAAACTCCTGACCTCATGATCCACCCACCTCAGCCTCCCACAGTGCTGAGATTATAGGCGTGCGCCACCACGCCCAGCTAATTTTTGTATTTTTAGTAGAGGCGGGGTTTCACCATCGTAGTCTGGTTTGTCTTGAACACCTGACCTCAGGTGATCAGCCCACCTTGGCCTCCCAAAGTGCTGGGATTACAGGGATGAGCCACCATGCCCAGTTGAAGAAACCTCATTTTTTTTTCTTTTTTTTTTTTTGTTTCCCCGCCCCTCTGTCTTTTTTCTTTTTTTCTTTTTTT
>NW_016114340.1:0-1001 GCF_001604975.1 Cebus imitator | reverse complement strand
AGCAATTCTCTGTCTCAGCCTCCCTAGTAGCTGGGATTACAGGCACCCACCACCATGCCTGGCTAATTTTTGTATTTTTAGGGAGACAGGGTTTCACCATCTTGACCAGGCTGGCCTTGAACTTCTAACCTCATGATCCACCCACCTTGGCCTCACAAAGTGCTGGGATTGTAGGTGTGAGCCACTGTGCCCAGCCATTTTTGTACTTTTGTAGAGACGGGATTTCACCATGTTGGCCAGACTGGTCTTGAACTCCTGACCTCAGGTGATCCACCTGCCTCGGCCTCCCAAAGTGCTGAGATTACAGTCATGAGCTACCACCCCAGCCTCTGAATCTTTCATGGAGTGAATAAGTAGAAGTTGATTGGGGTTCGCTCCAAAAAGGATCTTAAGACAGCAAAGATATATAAGGCAGTGCAGAGGGTTGGAATGTCTCTGTTCATTTTCCGGGACCCTCTGCTTGAGAACACAGGGTGGTGGTGTGGTCCTTACCCAGAAAGTCTTTCAGTTAGACGAGGCTCCATATGGAACAACGGGGACTCCTCAAAAGGTCATTTGCCCATTTTTTGACCATGCAGGAATGAATGGAGTATGTTTAACTCTTCTTTCCCCTGGAGTTATGATTAGGTAACTGTTGAGAACTGTGACGTTCTCAACCTTGTTAGGTTTACCCCATGTTAAACCTAACAAGGTAGCCTGTAGCAATTTTGTGGATGCTGGCAGACGCATGAAACTTCTGTGCCTGAGACAAAGGATCATGTATTACCCTCAGCCGAAGCAGTAGCCACAGTACCAGCATTGCCCAAATCCTGGTACCCACAGGGCAGTGTGAGGAGGGCCAGGAAGCTGAGCACGGAGTGGGCTGTGTTGCAGGAGAAGACCCTGAGCATAGCGAACCTGAAGCTTTGATAATGGACAGTAAGCCTGCCTGCCCTTTTCTCCCAAGAAGACACTCTCTCTAGCTTCCAAGACTGTTCACTATATAAACATCCTTAAAAAGA
>NW_016114339.1:0-1002 GCF_001604975.1 Cebus imitator | reverse complement strand
AATTGCCCGAACCCAGGAGGCGGAGGTTGCGGTGAGCCGAGATTGCGCCATTGCACTCCAGCCTGGGTATCAAGAGCGAAACTCCGTTTAAAAAAAAAAAAAAAAAAAAGTCTGTTTTGTTTGATATTAACATAGTCATTTCAGTCCTCTAATAGTTACTCTTTGAATGGTATATCTTTTTTCATCCTCTTACTTTCAATTTATTTGTGTCTTTGAATCTAAGCCTCTTATGGATATCATATAGTTGGCTCTTGTCTTTTTATCCAGTCTAATAATCTCTGCATTGTGATAGGGGTACTTAGACCATTCACATTTAATGTAATTGTTAATACGGTTTTTCTATTTGTTTTCTATATGTCAACATTTTTGTTAATTGGTTAATCCTTTTTTTATTAATTGGTTAATCAGTTAATGCTTTCCTTTTTTTTCTTTTGTGTTAAATATTTTTAGGGTAACATTTGAATTACTCCGAATTTTGAAAAAAAAGTTTTAGTTATTTTTCAGAGATTGTAGTCCAAAGGTTACAATATATTCTTAATTTATCATAATGTACTTCAGATTAATACTAACTTAATTCCTGAAAAACATATAAATTTTGCTTCAGTATTTTTCTATCCCTCCCTCCTTCTTTGTGGTATTTTCTTATATACATTACATCTATATGTTATAAATACAACAATACAATGCTATAATTATTGCTTTATAAAATCTGATGTCTTTAAAAGAAGTTAGATAAGAAATGAGAAGAAAAATTACCATAGATGATTTTGTAATAACCTGTATAACTATTACTTCTGTGCTCTTCATTTCTCCCTTTAGGAATGGGTACTCCAAATTGAATGAGACCTTTTGACTGTGGGAGAGGTGCTGCTTGTGCTTACAGCTTGCTCTTCCCAGACAGAACATTTACATTGACCAAGCTGGGGCAGCAAGGGGAATGAGAGAAATCCCAGGCCAAATGCCATAGATGCTCATTGTTCTTACCTGGAGTTCAGTCATTTT
>NW_016114338.1:0-1002 GCF_001604975.1 Cebus imitator | reverse complement strand
CCTACTAGCTGTTCCTTCTCACGTTATTCAGTATAGATTTAATAACAGAGGATCTAGGTCAACACACTTGTTGATAATCAACATGGTTAAAAGACTGGTTATACAAATAATAGAGGGTTTGGTTCTGCAGCCTAGAGCAAACACCATTAATGAGTAATTTCCCCAGTCAACCTCCCTGCAAGATGGCCATCTGGCACAATGTATGCATGAATAAACAAGCTAGCTAAAAACAAAGAAATGTGGGGTAAACAGACTTAACTGGGGAAGCTTCTATTATCCCTAATCTTTACCTTATGTCATAACGCTCTAAGGTAAGAACTGGCTGCCTTCAGTCTGTTCCATTATTACAAGTTATGAAAGCCTTCCAAAAGGTTTGAGACTATATCTTATAACTTTCCCTAATATTTCCCTTGATGTTTTGCCAACCACCCTGAGTGAATTCCAACAATGAGTGTCATTTTCACAAAACTGATATTAGAATTGTTAGGGACTGAGTAAAATAAGCCATGAATAATGTTAAAGTGAGAAAAAACAAGGGCTAAGGACAAAAAGCTTTGGAAATATTCACTTTTATGAAATGTCCAAGAGAAACCTAGTAAAATGAATAGGAAAAACTGAAAGGTAGAAAGAGAAATAGATAATAGTATCCCAGAAATTAAGAACAGAAGTTGTTTAAGGAAGGTATTAAATATGGAAGAAAGAAACAAATGAAGATAAAGACTGAAATAAATCCATTGTATTTATAATGAACTGCAAGAGCCATTTGTAAATTGGAAACTAAACTTCAGTGCATGGCAAAGTGAAAGAAGGGTGGCATGTATAACTTTTATATGTATACAATATTTTTCAAAAACGTTGAATGAAAGGAGGCTGAGAAACAATTAAATAACTAGAAGTAAATGCCAGGACAAGGGAAGATCTCTTTGTATTTAAGCAACATACTCAATTCTCATTTGTGACCAGACAGGTTGCACTTCATCAGCTGAATACTAAAATAATGCG
>NW_016114337.1:0-1002 GCF_001604975.1 Cebus imitator | reverse complement strand
CTGGAATGCAATGGCACAGTCTTAGCTCTCTGCAACCTCATTCTCCTGGGTTCAAGCAATTCTCCTACCTCAGCCTCCCAAGTAGCTGGGATTACAGGTGTGTGCCACCACGCCCGGCGGATTTTTGTATTTTTAGTAGAGACAGGGTTTTGCCATGTTTGCCAGGCTGGCCTCAAACTCCTGACCTCAGAGGATCCACCCAAAGTGCTGGGATTACAGGCATGAGCCACCATGCTCAGCCCAAATAATCTTTAAGTACATTTATATTCTAAGAAGATGTACCACATTCATCCTGTCGCTTTAGTGCTCTGGCACATCTTTACTGGGGATACCCTGTACATGTTTCCAGCATGAAAACTGGTTTAGGCACGGTGGCTCATGCCTGTAACTGTAGCACTTTGGGAGGCTGAAGCAGATGGATCTCCTGAGCCCTGGAGTTCAAGACCAGCCTGAACAACATAGTGAGGTCTTGTCTCTACAAAATAATACAAAAATTAGCTGGGTGTGATGGTGTGCACCTGTAGTCCCAGTTACCCGGAAGGCTGAGGTAGGGGGATTGCTTGAGCCCAGAAAGTCATGTGCAGTGAGTGGTGAATGTGCCACTGCACTCTAGCCTGGGTGATAGAGTGAGACACTGTCTCAAAAAAAAACAAACTGGTTTGGGTGATGTGGAGTCTTTGAAGTTTATTTTTTAATTTTTAAGTTTTTATTTATTTATTTATTTGGCATACAGGTGAATTAAATTTTTATTTTATTTTGAGGTGGAGTTTCACTCTTGCCCAGGCTAGAATGCAATGGTGTGATTGGCTTACCGCAACCTCTGCCTCCAAGGTTCAAGCAATTCTCCTGCCTCAGCTTCCTGAGTAGCTGGGATTATAGGCATGTGCCACCACGCCTGGCTAATTTTGTTTTTTTTTAGTAGAGACGGGGTTTCACCATGTTGACCAGGATGGTCTCGATCTCTTGACCTCGTGATCCACCCGCCTCGGCCTCCCAAAGTGC
>NW_016114336.1:0-1002 GCF_001604975.1 Cebus imitator | reverse complement strand
TCCTCTGTAAAATACTGGCAAACCAAATCCAGCAGCACATCAAAAAGCTTATCCACCATGGTCAAGCTGGTTTCATCCCTGGGATGCAAGGCTGGTTCAACATATGCAAATCAATAAAAGTAATCCATCACATAAACAGAACCAAAGACAAAAACCACATGATTATCCCAATAGACACATAAAAGGCCTTCAATAAAATTCAATACCACTTCATGTTAAAAACTCTCATTAAACTGTGTATTGATGGAATGTATCTCAAAATAATAATAGCTATTTATGACACACTCAAAGCTAATATCAAAATGAATGGGCAAAAGCTGGAACCATTCCCTGTGAAACCAGTACAAGGCAAGGATGCCTTCTCTCACCATTCCTGTTCAATGTAGTATTGAAACTTCTGGCCAAGGCAATCGGTAAGAGAAAGAAATAAAGCGTATTCAAATAGGAAGAGAGGAAATCAAGTTGTCTCTGTTTGCAGATGACATGATTTTATATTTAGAAAACCTCATTATCTCAGCCCCAAACTTCTTGAATTGATAAACAACTTCAGAAAAGGCTCAGGGCACAAAATTAATATGCAAAAATCATAAGCATTTCTATACACCAGTAATAGGCAAGCAGAGAGCCAAATCATTAAAGAATACCATTCACAATTGCTACCAAGGGAATAAAATACCTAAGAATACAGCTAACAAGGGATGTGAAGGACCTCTTCAAAGAGAACTTCAAACCACTGCTCAATAAATAAGAGGACACAAACACATGGAAAAACATTCCATCCTCATAGATAGGAAGAATCGATATCATAAAAATGGCCATGCTGCTCAATGTAATTTATAGTTTCAGTGCTATTTCTGTCAAACTACCACTGACATTCTTCACAGAATTAGAAAAACTATTTTAAATTTCATGTGGAATCAAAAAAGAGCCTGTATAGCCAAAGCAATCTTGAACAGAAAGAACAAAGCTAGAGGTATCATGATACCTGACTTCAAACTATAC
>NW_016114335.1:0-1002 GCF_001604975.1 Cebus imitator | reverse complement strand
CCAGGATGGTCTCGATCTGTTGACCTCGTGATCCACCCGCCTCGGCCTCCCAAAGTGCTGGGATTACAGGCTTGAGCCACCGCGCCCGGCCCTAAATATGCAATTTCATAACTTACAAGTTTCACTTTCCACAGCGTACTAGACCACAAATACAGTTCAGCCAAGTTCTTTGCGACTCTCTAACAAGGATTGTTTTTCCTTCAGTTTCTAATAACATATTACTTCTCATTTCTGAGACCTCACCAGAATGGGGTTTATCATATTTTACCAACACTCTGTTCATGGTTACTTATGTATTCTCTAAGAAGATTGAGGCTATTTCTGTAGCTCCCTTTCCTCCTTTCCTCTTTCCCTTCCTTTCTTTTTCTTTTTTTTTTTCTTTTTCCCCAAGACAGAGTCTCACACTGTTGCCCAGCCTGGAGTGCAGTGGCACGATCTTGGCTCACTGCAACCTCCACCTGCTGGGGTCAAGTGATTCTCCTGTGTCAGCCTCCCGAGTAGCAGGGATTACAGGCACATGCCACCATGCCTGTTTTTTTTTTTTTTTTTTTTTTTTTTTTTTTTTAGCAGAGACAGGGGTTTCACCATGTTGGCCAAGCTGGTCTCAAACTCCTGACCTCAGGTGAACCACCCGCTTTGGCCTCCCAAAGTGCTGGGATTACAGGCATGAGCCACTGGATTAATAGAAAATATAAGTTTTCCTTATATTTCTTTAGAATTTATTCGTTGAAATTGAATTAACAGATCAAAGAATGTGGACATTTAAGGCTTTTAGTACATACAATGAAATTGCTGGTGCCACAGTTCTTTTGGAAAGCAATAGATGAGAGTACTTATTTTTACCATGGTTAGCATTATTATAATTAAAAAAACAGTTAGGTGGGGAGCTGTGGCTCAAACCTGTAATTCCAGCACTTTGGGAAGCTCTGCGGTGTGAAGACTTGAGGCCAGGAGTTTGAGACCAGCCTAGGAAACATAGCAAGACTGAATCTCTACAAAAAA
>NW_016114334.1:0-1002 GCF_001604975.1 Cebus imitator | reverse complement strand
AAAAAAAAAAAAAAAAAACCAAAAAAACTAAAAAAACTTGGTTTACAGGCTGGGCATAGTGGCTCACGCCTGTAATCCAAGCACTTTGGAGGCCAAGGTTGGGGGGATCACCTGAGGTCGGGAGTTCAAGACCAACCTGACCAACATGGTGAAACATCGTCAAAAAAATAAATAAATAAATAAAAACAAAACAAAACAAAACAAACAAAAACCTTGGTTTACAAACATAAGAGCACAATTACTATTGAAAGTGAAGTGTAGTAAGTGGCACACGGCTTTGATATTTGGCTGTCTAAATGCAATATGAGTTTCAGAAATCATCAACCGAATCAAAGAGCCTGCAGCAGTCCCACTGTGACCTTCCCTGCCCGAGGAGAAGGGCAATGAAAAGATTGTGGCCATGGTGAGGGCATATTGGTATGACTCTCCAGAGAAAAGACCCAGTTTCTCTTCCATCAAGAAAACATTACAAGAGGCCAGTCCCAGAGGGTGAGTTGGATGTGCAACAAGTGTTTGTTCTCACTCAGTTAACCATGAGGACTTTAAAGCTGCCAGGTAGGATGGACCATACATGTAATACTCCAATAGTTTAGGAGGCTAAGGCAGGAGGATCCCTTGAGGCCAGGAGTTCAAGACCAGCCTGGGCAACATGATGAGATTCTGTATCTACGAAAAAATAAAATAAAATAAAATAAAACAAAATAAAATAAAATATTTTCCAGGTATGGTGGTAGTTTTAGTTTCAAGCCTGTAGTTTTAGTTTCTTAGGTGGCTGAGAATTGCTTAAGCCCTGGAGGTCAAGGCTGCTGTGAGCTATGATTGTGCCACTGCACTCCAACCTGGATGACAGAACAAACTCCTGTTTCTAAAAAATAAAACAAAACAAAAAACTATATGGCTGTGATTGGTTTGGTGAGACTCATTCCCTCCCTCCCTCCCTGCCTGCCTCCCTGCCTCCCTCTCTCCCTTTCTCCCTCCCTGCCCGCCTGCCTTCCTTCCTCC
>NW_016114333.1:0-1002 GCF_001604975.1 Cebus imitator | reverse complement strand
AAAAAAAAAAAAAAAAAGAGAAGCGCACACTGAAGTAGGCAGGGGTGAAATGCCGTGTCTGGGACTTGCTTTAGAATACTTCTGCAAAGGAAAGAAAAAAAAGAAAAGGGGTACATGAAGAAACTGTGGAAAAATCTTGATAACTATTCACTTTGGGTAATGGATGTTTTTGGGTGTCAATGAATTATTCTCTCTACTTTGAAAATGTTCATTAAAAAAAAGGACAGGACTGCACCAAATTGTGACTGCATAGGGATGGGAGCCCAGTGCTGAGTATGTATCTGGAGAATGCGTGAGCAAGCTACACTGAGCAAGATGCCCTGGTCACCTCAGCTGACAGCCCTGACTGGTTAAGGGGCATCAGCAGGAGAAAGGGAGGCAATTCTAGGAGGGAGGAAAGGCACTGAGTCACTCCCTCTGCCCCTCACAGATGAGCTCCCACCAAGCCACCACACTCCTCTCTGCTAAGACCCCCACCCCAGCATCCAAAGGGCCCCGGTAGGAGGCACATACCCAGGATATGGGGCAGAGGGATTTGTATACACGCCGGTACCATTGGCACACAGACACATCCTCTCCTTTAGCATTCAGCGCCTTCTCACAGCGGTGGAAGTCTGCGAAGAAAGGGGGTCAAGTCAGCCCAGATCAAGAGCTGGAACACATTTCTTTTTTTTTTTTTTTAAAGGAAGCGTCTTGCTCTGTCACCCAGGCTGGAGTGCAAAGGTGTGATCTTGACTCACTTCAACTTCTACCTCCTCCCAATTTCAAGTGATTCTCCTGCCTTAGTCTCCCAAGTAGCTGGGGTTACAGGCACCTGCCACCATGCCCAGCTAATTTTTGTATTTTTAGTAGAGACAGGGTTTTGCCATGTTGGCCAGGCTGGTCTCGATCTGCCCACCTCGGCCTCCCAAAGTCCTGGGATTACAGGTGTGAGCTACTGTGCCAGCCATGGAACACATTTCTGATCAAAACTCAATGAGATATGCTTTTTTTTTTTTTTTT
>NW_016114332.1:0-1003 GCF_001604975.1 Cebus imitator | reverse complement strand
AAAAAAAAAAAAAAAGAAAGAAAGAAAGAAATCTAGAAGGAAGAACTGATACGAATGAAGGAAAAATAAGAAAAGAAATACAGTAAATGTAATTATAACTAAGTACTTATTGCATAAAACAATAATGATGACAGTTCATGAGGTGGGGAGATTGGGAGCATATCAGTCAGGTGATCTCCTTATACTGTGGCAACAAACTATCTCAAATCTCTATGGCTTAAAACAACAAATGTTTATTTCTCATTCATGCTAAATATCCTTCAGGGTTTAGTTAGAGAAGTCTGCCCATTGTAGCCCCTCAAGGACTCCAGCCAAGTAGAAGCATCATCTCAAAGCCCTCTTCAACAATTACCACAGGTCGCATGGTGATCCATACACTGGCTCCCTCTCTAGGCTTTTTCACACTTCATTGGCCAAAGGAAGTCAGATGGCCACACTTAATTTCAAAGACAGAAAAGTGTAATCCCACCACGTCCCCAGGAGTGTATAAAAATAAAAACACGTAAGACAGGTGGCAGGTGGTTGCTGTTAAGAATGTTCCAAGCTCTTCATGTTTTCGCATGAAAAGAGAAGATAAATAAGGGAACTTTATACTTTAAGTATGCAAATGTAAAGGATAATATTAAAATTTTAAGGATAACAGCTGAAAGAATAGTGAATAGAATTATAACCTCCAAATCTGTAAGGAAAAAAGAATACAGAAAATGAAATTTAAAAAGAGGAGATAGACATGGAAAAGGCAACGTAAATAAGTAACAAAATAAAATGGTAGTGTTAAATAGAAAACTGAGGCACCGTAAAAGTTTAAAGAGCTTATCTGAGCAAATGACAATTCATGAATCAGGCACCTCCAAACCAGAAGGGGTTCAGGAGCTCCTCCAAGGGTATACAAGGGGGAGGCATTTTTTTTTTTTAAGATGGAGTTTCACTCTTATTGCCCAGACTGGAGTGCAATGGCACAATCTCGGCTAACTGCAACCTCTGCCTCCTGGGTTCAAGCAAT
>NW_016114331.1:0-1003 GCF_001604975.1 Cebus imitator | reverse complement strand
TTTTTAGTAGAGACAGGGTTTCACCATGTTGGCCAGGCTGGTCTCGAACTCCTGATCTCAGGTGATCCGCCCACCTCAGCCTCCCAATGCTGGGATTATATGCTTGAGCCACCACCTGCCCTAGCTTCTTAATTTAATAGGCCATTTGTACTTATAAGTGCCTGGGCATCAGAGTTTCTGGATGAAATCAGCTAATTTTAGAAGCAGAAGAAACTTTGGAATTCACCTTCAACCTAACACTTTTGTTTATGAAAATACAGGGCCCAAGTGGTTACAGAAGTTGTCCAGGGCGCAATCCCCTAGTCATGAACTCTAGACCCAGGGGAAGATCAGAGGGGTTTATGTCTGTACTGTCTTTATTTCCAAAGATTATTCTATATCACTGAGGCATCAATAAAGTCCTATGAAATAGCTATGCTAATAAGCAGTGTGCAACATTTGGTACGGTATCTGGTGTAATCTTTCAGGGTAAAAGTAGGTCAATTAGGCTCAGCGCAGTGGCTCACACTTGTAATCCCAGCACTTTGGGAGGATGAGGCAGGCGAACTATGAGGTCAAGAGATTGAGACCATCCTGACCAACATGGTGAAACCCCGTCTCTACTAAAAATACAAAAATTAACTGGGCGTGGTGGCGCGTGCCTGTAGTCCCAGCTACTCGGGAGGCTGAGGCAGGAGAATCGCTTGAACCTGGGAGGCAGAGGTTGCAGTGAGCTGAGATTGCGCCACTGTACTCCAGCCTGGCAACAGGCGAGACTCCAACTCAAAGAAAAAAAAAGTAGGTCAATTAATTGCTGTCCTTATTCAGCCCTCATTATATACAACACACAAATCTCTTCCACTATTGCAAAAATGTTAGAAGATGTATGTGCTGCGGACAGGTGCGGTGGCTCACACCTGTAATCCCAGCACCTTGAGGGACCAAGGCAGGCAAGTCACTTGAGTTCAGGAATTCAAGACAAGCCTGGCCAACATAGTGACCCCCTGTCACTACAAAAAATACA
>NW_016114330.1:0-1003 GCF_001604975.1 Cebus imitator | reverse complement strand
CGTCTCAAAAAAAAAAAAAAGAAGAAGAAGAAGAAGAAGAAAAGAAAATAGGGTCTCAAAGAGATATTTGTGTATCCATTTCATAACAGCATTATTCACAATAGCTAAAAAGGAAAAGCAACCAGTGTCCATGGATGGATGAATAAGTAAAATGTGGCATATACACACAATGGAATATTATTCAGCTTTAAAAAGGAAAGAAATAGTGATACATGCTGTGTGGATGAACCCCAAGGGCATTATGCTAAGTGAAATAAGCCAGTCACCACAAGACCAAAGTTATATGATTCCATTTATATAAGGTACTTACAGAGTAATCTAAATCATAGACACAGAAGTAGAGTGGTGGTTGCCAGGGAATGTGGGGAGAGGAGAATGCGGAGCTGTTGTTTAATGGGTATAGATTTAGTTTTACAAGATGCAAAGAGTTATGAATGGTGATGATGATTGCAAAATGTTACGAATGCATTTAATACTACTGAGTATATACTTAAAATAGTGAAGATGGTAAATTCTATGTTATGTGTATTTTCCCACAATAAAAAAAATTTTTAAAAAAGGCAAGCCCATTAGTGAAATCTCAGGACAAGACAGAGAGGAGGGGAATCTGGTATAAAACCAGAGGTGCAGAAATCAGGAAAAACAGGCCAAGTCAAGGATCCAAGCCCAAGGGCGAGAGGCAGAGCCTGAAAAAATGCCTGAGATTTTCTCATGGTTCCTATGGTCAAAGGCAAAAGGGTAGCCTGAGGATTTGTGGGTAATGCCCAGCTCAGGTGTAACATACATGTACAGTTGATGCTTGAACAATACAGTTTTAAACTGTGCCAGTCCACTTATATGCAGATTTTCTTTCACCTCTGTCACTCTGAGACAGTAGGGTTAATCCCTCTTTTTCCCCCTCCTCAGCCTACTCATCATGAAGACATTTATGATGATCCACTTCCACTTAATAGTTAATATATTTTCTCTTCCCTACAGTTTTTTTTTTTTCTTTTTTTTTTGG
>NW_016114329.1:0-1003 GCF_001604975.1 Cebus imitator | reverse complement strand
AAAAGTGAATGTATCTACTTGGGTAGAACAGTTCTCTTTACTTGGTGGTCCAAAAAGGGGTCCAAGGGATGGTGTTAGTATTGCTCATTAAATATGGTAATCATGTAATAAAATGTCATATACATCCTCAACATAAACTAGTAGAAGAGTCATAGTCCCAGATATTAGTAGACAGTCCAGTGGAAATAAATGATATTTTTCTACTTTATGCCTGGCAGGTTGACTCAGAACTTCATCCCCCAAATATATGAACCCTTAATTTCATTTCCCTTTGCAAGCCGTGGTTCCCATAATTTCCCATTTATCATTGTCACTAGGCACAGAAGCATGAAAGAATCTTGGTTTCAGGCATATTCTTTCCTATTCCCATTATGTCAGAGCAATACTAGCTCTACATTGTAATCAGGTTCAATTTGTCCCATTAGTGTATTAACTCTTTTCTTTGCCTACTGATTCACTTCCACAAGGAGACTGAAGTGACTAGGTTTTAAGCTTTCTCTTAGTGTAAGCATTCTCTCTTGGGGAGCAGGGTATCTATTCTGGCAGACCCTAAAATTTAATGAAAGATAATGATGTGTGAAAGGAGGCAATCCAGTTTTCACCTGTTAGTTGCCAGATTCATGCACACTAGATTTGAGGACATAGCACCAAATACCAGTTTTGGGTTCAGTGCTGAAGAAAAATGTCACAACTTTGCAAAGTATTGTGCCTAAACTGATAGGTTAGCTAAACTGTTCTACCTGACTGGTGGAATTAAGTTAAACATGAAGATGCTAATGACCATACATACCCTCCCTGTTAAATGTATTATATGTTAAGACTAATTTCATTAAAACATATTCAAGGAAATTTAAATGGGTCTATTGATCTGCCTTGTTGGTCATAGTAGCTAAAGGTAATGCATAGGTTCCTGACCATTGTCTCTATGGTGAAGACGCTGATTTTAGGGAGTTGTATTCATGCTGGTGTATGAAATAAAAAGTGAATGTATCTACTTGGGTAG
>NW_016114328.1:0-1003 GCF_001604975.1 Cebus imitator | reverse complement strand
TTTTTTGGTTGGTAAGCTATTTATTACTGACTGAATGTCAGAGTTTGTTATCAGTAAGTTTAGGGATTCAGTTCCTTCCTGGTTCAATCTTGGGAGGGTGTCCAGAAACTTATCCATCTCTTCTAGATTTTCTAGATTATGTTCATAGAGGTGTTTATAATATTCTCTGAGGATAATTTGTATTTCTGTGGAGTCAGTGATAATATCTCCCTTGTCATTTCTGATTGTGTTTATTTGAATCTTCTCTCTTTTCTTCTTTATTACTCTAGCTAGCAGTTTATGTATTTTCTTATTTTTTTCAGAAAACAAACAAACAAACTGGATCCTGGATTCATTGATCTTTTGAATATTTTTGTTGTTGTTGTTGCAGTCTCCTTCAGTGCAGCTCTGATTTTGGTTATTTCTTGTCTTCTGCTAAATTTGGTGTTGGTTTTCTCTTGGTTCTTCAGTTCTTTTAGTTGTAATGTCAGGTTATTAAAGTAAGATCTTTCTAACTTTTTGATGTGAGTATCTAGTGCTATAAATTTCCCTCTTAACACTCCCTTAGCTATGTCTCAGATTATGGTTGTATCTTTGTTTCATTAGTCTCAAAGAACTTCTTGATTCCTGCCTTAATTTCCACATTTATCTAAAAGTTGTCCAAGGGCAGATTATTCAATTTCTATGCAATTGTGTGATTTTGAGTGAATTTCTTAGTCTTTATTTCTCATTTGGTTGTGCTGTGGTCTGAGAGATTGTTATGATTTTAGTTTTTTGGGGAATGATCTCCGCTTTGCTGCCTTGGGGCTGCGAATGCTATAGACACGTTGGCGTCAGCACCACTATTGGCAAGTTCCGAGTGCTCTGTAAATAAACTCTTATTTGAGCTACACTCATTCTTTTATATATTGTCTATGGTCACTTTTCTCTGGCGACTTTTGTGCTACAGTGGTAAAATTGAGTAGTTGCAACAGGGAACTGAACTGAAAAGCCAAAAGTATTTACTCTGACTCTTAGCAGAAAA
>NW_016114327.1:0-1003 GCF_001604975.1 Cebus imitator | reverse complement strand
TTTTTTGAGATAGAGTCTCACTCTGTCGCCAGGCTGGAGTGCAGTGGCGTGATCTTGGCTCACTGCAACCTCCACCTCCTGGGTTCTAGCAAATCAATCAAACCCAAGGAGGGAATTGTGGGAGCTCCAGTTTACACCCTGTTGGCCAGAAGTACAGGTCACAACCTGCGGCTTGTGGCTGGCATGAGAAGTGAGGGTGGTCTTGTGGGGCTGAGCCCTTAACCTGTGGATGCGACGCTGTCTCCAGGTAGAGAGTCTCAGACTTGAGTTGAACTGAGCACACCCAGCTGGCATCCACTGGAGAATGTGTGGGGGAAATGACCCCGTACATCTGGTGTTAGAAGTGTCATGCTGAGTGGTCTGGGAGTAGAGGAGTGGAAGCTGGAAAACGGAGCTGAAGGAGGGGAGGTCATGGTCTGAGTGCTGCAATCCTGAGGGTGGCACAGTTCAAGGAGACAACTAGGTCAGGTGGTTAAGAGTGTGAAATGCTGGCCAGGTGCGATGGCTCACACCTGTAATCCCAGCACTTTGGGAGGCTGAGGCGGGCGGGTGGATCAAGAGGTCAGGAGATCGAGACCATCCTGGCCAAGATGGTGAAACCCCATCTTTAACAAAAACACACACACAAAATAGTTGGGTGTGGTAGTGCACGCCTAAAGTCCCAGCTAATTGGGAGCCTCAGGCAGGAGAATTGCTTGAACCCGGGAAGTGGAGATTGCAGTGAGCCGAGATCGCGCCACTGCACTCCAGCCTGGACGACAGAGCAAGGCTCCATCTCAAAAAAACAAAAACAAACAAACAAACAAACAAAAAAACTGGGCGCGGTGGCTCACACCTGTAATCCTAGCACTTTGGGAGGCCGAGGTGGGTGGAATCACCTGAGGTCAGGAGTTCAAGACCAGCCTGGCCACCACAGTGAGACCCCATCTTTAAAAAATAAAAAAGAAAGAAAGAAAGAAAGAAAAACCCTAAACAACAACAACAACAACAACAACAAAACAAA
>NW_016114326.1:0-1003 GCF_001604975.1 Cebus imitator | reverse complement strand
TAACAGAAAGAAAAATGATTGAAGAAGAGTGAACAGAGACCAAGGGACCATGAAGCGCCATCAAGTGAACTGACATTTGCATGTGGCAATCTCAGAAGGAGAGAGACAGAAGACGACAGACAGAAACCTGAAGAAATAATGGTCATATTTCTCCTTAAATTTGATGAAAGACATAAACACTGAAGAAGTTCAATGAACTCCAAGGATAATAAACTTTTAAAAAAGACACACACCAAGACACATTATAATCAAGCTGTCAAAAGTCAAAGACAGAGAATCTTCAAAGCAGTAAGAGAGAAGTGACTTGTCACACACACAGGGGATCCTTAGTAAGGTCAGAAAAGATTTCTAATCAGAAATTTTGGAGCTCAGAAGGTTAAGATGTTTAAAGTGCTACAAGAAAAAGAATGTCAACCAGGAATCCTATATTGGCAAAACAGGAAGGAAATAAGACATTTCCAAATAAAGAAAAGCTGAGGGAGTTTATTATTCCACTAGATCTCCCCTGTAAGAAATGCTAAATGGAGTCCTGCAGGTTGAAATGAAAGGACACTAGACAGTAACTTGCAGTTTCACGAAGAAGTAAAGGTAAATATATGGGCAGTTATAAAATTGATTGTTATAGCTTTGTTTTATAACTCTATGGTTTTTTCTTTTCTTTCTTTTCCTTTTTTTTTGGGGGGGGGGTGGAGCCTTACTCTGTTGCCCAGGCTGGAGTGCAGTGGCACCATCTCAGCTCACTACAACCTCCGCCTCCTAGATTCAAGCAATTCTTGTGCCTCAGCCTCCTGAGCAGCTGGGATTACAGGTGCTCGCCATCACGCCCAGCCAGTTTTTGCATTTTTCGTAGAGACAGGGTTTTGCCATGTAAGCCAGGCTGGTCTCAAACTCGTGACCTCAGGTGATCTGCCCACCTCGGCCTCCCAAAGTGCTGGTACAGGTGTGAGCCACTGCACCTGGCCTCTATGTTTTGTTTTCTACGTTAAGTTTCTAAAGTGTTTAA
>NW_016114325.1:0-1004 GCF_001604975.1 Cebus imitator | reverse complement strand
AAAAAAAAAAAAAATTAGCCGAGCATGATGCCACACCCCTGTAATCCCAGCTACTCAGGAGGCTGAGACAGGAGAATTACTTGAACCCGGGAGGCAGAGGTTGCAGTGAGCCGAGATGGAGCCATTGCATGCCAGCCTGGGTGGCAGGGCATGACTCTATCTCAAAACAACAATAACAACAACAACAAAAAAAGAAATTTTCATGTAAATGGAATCATACAATATGTGGCCTTTTGTGTCTGACTCCTTTCATTTACCATAATTAATTTTATAGCATGTATCAGTACTCCATTCCTTTTTACGGCTGAGTAATATTCCGTTATATAGATATACCACATTTGTTTATCCATTCATCAGGTGATGGCTATTTGGGTTTTTTCCTTGTTTTGCTTGTTATGAATAATGCTACTGTAAACGTTTGTATAGAAGTTTTTGTATGGACATATGTCTTCTGTTTTTTTCGTTATATACTTAGGAGTAGAATTGCTGGGTTATATGGTAACTCTTTGCTTAACTTTGTTTGGAGCTGTCAAACTGTTTGCCAGAATGTAAAAGGCTGTGTCATTTTACATTCCACTTAGCAATGTACAAGGATTCCAGTTTCCCCACACTCTCAGCAATACTTGTTATTGTGTATTTGTTTATTAATAGCCATCCTTGTGGCTTCGACTTGCATTTCCTTAATACCTAATGACTCTGAGCATCTTTTTATGTGCTTATGTGCTTGTATATCTTCTTTGAAGATATCTGATTCTTTTTTTTTTTTTTTTTTTTTGAGGCGGGGTTTTGTTTTTTTTTTTTTTTTTTTTTTTTTTTTTTGGAGACAGAGTTTCACTCTTGTTACCCAGGCTGGAGTGCAATGGCCCGATCTCGGCTCACCGCAACCTCCGCCTCCTGGGTTCAGGCAATTCTCCGGCCCCAGCCTCCTGAGTCGCTGGGATTACAGACACGTGCCACCATGCCCAGCTAATGTTTTGTATTTTTAGTAGAGACGGGGTTTCACC
>NW_016114324.1:0-1004 GCF_001604975.1 Cebus imitator | reverse complement strand
ACTCAGGAGGCTGGGGCAGGGGAATTGCCTGAACCCGGGAGGCGGAGGTTGCGGTGAGCCGAGATCGCGCCATTGCACTCCAGCCTGGGTAACATGAGTGAAACTCCGTCTCAAAATAAAATAAGAATAAAAAAAATAAAATCTGATATTTTCACCCTCCATTGTTATTCCCCTCCATCTTTGTTTCTAATCTTGTTTGCTCCTCCCTACAAAAGAAAGCCCTTTTCTGCCATCATCTAGAAATCTAGAAAGTCCCTGAAAACAATAATAACTTCATTATCAGGAAGACCTTCCCAGTTTCCTTTCATCTTAACCTTAACTGCATCTGCCTGCAGGGCCCCAGCTTTCCAGGGCTCTGTGGCTTCTCTGAGGATAAAGGCTCCTTTCACAGCTGGGGTGAGCAGGCTGGGATATCTGCAGGGGAGGCTCCCCCAAAACACCTAACTGGGACTTTAATAACCTCCTGCTGCAGGCTTAATATTAGCCTTAGCTAAGAGTCACGAGATTCCTCCATGTCAGATATTCACTTGGTTTTTAAAAACAAGTATTTGAAAAATCCAGTGAAATTACTCAAACACAGTTTTTACATAAGATAAGGAAATTTGAAGGTGCTTACTTTTTTTTTTTTGAGTTGGGGTCTCATTCTATTGCCCAGGTTGGAGTGCAGTGACATGCTCTCAGCTCACTGTAACCTCTACCTCCCGGGTTCAATTCTCTTACCTCAGCCTCCCAAGTAGCTGGGACTACAGGCATGAGCTACCACACCCGACTGATTTTTGCATTTTTAGTAGAGACAGGGATTCACCATGTTGGGCAGGCTGGTCTCGAACTCCTGACCTCAAGTGATCCACCCACCTCGGCCTCCCAAAGTGTTAAAATTACAGGCGTGAGCCACTGCACCTGGATAAGGGGCTTGCATTTTATACCTCCATAAGAAAAGCAAATATATCTACTTCTTTCAGACAATATATATATTATTATTTCTTTTTTTTTTTTTTTTTTTT
>NW_016114323.1:0-1005 GCF_001604975.1 Cebus imitator | reverse complement strand
AAAAAAAAAAAAAAAAAAAAAAAAGCCTTTTCTTGTGATTATAAAAGAAACTCAAAGATTGAAGAGAAATATGAGACTTTAATTTAAAAAGTATGGTTTGGCAAGCTCACCTTGTTTTTTTGAGACAGCGTCTTTCTGTCACCCAGGCTGAAGTGCGGTGGTACGATCTTGGCTCACTGCAACCTCTGCCTCCAGGGCTCAATCGATCCTCCCACCTTCGCCTCCCTAGCACCTGGGACCACAGCCCTGCAGCACCACGCCCGGCTAATTTTTGTATTTTTTTGTAGAGATGAGGTTTTGCCATATTGCCCAGGCTGGTCTTCAATTCCTGGGCTCAAGCAATCTGCCTGCCTCAGCCTACCAAACTGCTGAGATCACAGGTGTGAGCCACCATGACAGGCCCTAGCTCACTTTCTTGATGCTAATTATCATATTAGAGAACCAACTGCAGTTTCTTCAACCTTTTAAAACAACCTTTGACCCCCTAGGATGATTTTTCATTCAACCTTCTCTTTACTCCAATTAACATGAACTTTATTTCTAGTAGTTTGTGGGATTTTTTCTTTTTTTTTTTTTGGATGGAGTCTCACTCTGTCACCATGCTGGCGTGCAGTGGCACGATCTCAGCTCACTGCAACCTCTGCCTCCCGAGTTCAAGTGGTTCTCCTGCCTCAGCCTCCTGAGTAGCTGGACCTACAGGCGCCTGTATTTTTAGTTGAGACAGGGTTTCACCATGTTGGCCAGGATGGTCTCGATCTCTTGCCCTCATGATTGGCCCGCCTTAGCCTCCAAAGTGCTGGGATCACAGGCATGAGCCACTGCACTTAGCCTGTGTTGTTTTTTTTTTTTAAGATGGGGTTTCACCATGATGGCCAGGCTGGTCTTGAATTTCTGACTTCAAGTGATCCATCCACCTCAGCCTCCCAAAGTGGTAGGATTACAGGCATGAGCCACCACGCCCGGCCTAGCCTGTGTTTTAAATTAAAAAAGGACAAGTTGAATATG
>NW_016114322.1:0-1005 GCF_001604975.1 Cebus imitator | reverse complement strand
AAGTAGACTTGAAATTACAAGCATTTGGTTCAAATCTCAGCTCTGCCACTTATTGTGTGACTTTGGTCAAAATAACAATCTCTCTGAGCCTCTGTATCTTTACCAAGAGAATGCTGATAATAATGCTTACAATTTTATGAATTAAATTATAATGGCTATGCCTGGCACATGGCAAGTGCTAGAGAAATGTTTTTCCTTAACTCCACTTGCCTCTTTTCCCAGGTTAAAAAAAAAAATTATTCATTACGATTCATTGTTGTGAATGTCCATATAAAATCAATAACCAAGAATGTTTTTCCTGTGTTGAGTGTCTTCATTAAGTTGTTCATACTTTGAGACTTACTTCACAGTGTTTGAGACATACATGCATGCACGTGCGTGCACACACACACACATACATATACCACACGTGTGTGTGTGTGTGTGTGTGTGTGTGTGTGTGTGTGTGTGTGTGTTGGTTTCATATCTTAACGCCAGTTCTAAAAAGGTTTTGCTTCTTGACTTGTTGAAAAACAAAGATTCAATTTTCTCTATACCTGTAGAATCTTCAAAAGAGATGAGATATAGCTTCCTTTTAAACATTCTATTCATTATTGGGTACTTTCACAAAAACAAGAAGTGACTACAGTTTACTCAATGTTGTATGCAATAAAACATTCAAAAATAACTCAGAGAATTGGTCCTGCTGTCTGAGGAGCTTATAATGTAAGAGAGGGGAATAACAACGATACCAGCAATTGTAACATCTTGTGAAACAAAATCTTATTTTTTTCCTGTGGACTTACCACATACACAGTCTTAAACTGATGTCGTATATGAAATTGAATGTGGATTCTAATCCTCAATAGAAATAAAATTTAAATTTAAGATTAAAATTAAGAGATAGCATGTGGATTTTAAGTTATTTGATGAAGAAGCACGAAATAGTTTATGTAATATTAAACATAACACGTAGAAGAACCTTTATTTTTTCCTACTTTCTGTCAGAAAAACCATCCTTTTTGT
>NW_016114321.1:0-1005 GCF_001604975.1 Cebus imitator | reverse complement strand
TTCTTAAAAGCTTCTACTATTATCTCCAAGGGTTGGGCAGTTTTCCTTTCATTTTTTTCTCCAGAGTGTCTAGGACTAAGTTTTGCTATTGTCACAACAGTTATTCTTTGGTTGTGTTTGTCTGTCTCTCCTAGTAAACTCAAGCTCTAAGAAGAAAGCAGTTGTGTATAATCTGTACATTATATAACCAGAGACAACTATTTAGTTATTGCCGAGTAAACAATGAATGAATGAAAGTGTCACACTGATTTCAGTTTTCTGAGATTTTAGTAATGGATGGACTTAAGGAGAACTATTTATCACTGAACATTTTTAAGAATGGAAGACAAGTTTTAATCCTTTTGACTCAATAAAAAACACAAAACATACAGTTTTCTCTGTGAGAAAAACATAAAAGTCAGAGTCCATGTAGCATATAGGTGTTTCATTTTATAAATGATTTTGCTTTTTAGGCAACAGTGAAAATACCAATGCTTTAGAAAACCAGAATCCATTACTTCCTCTTTTTTCAATATACACCTTTAGGTTTATTCACTTATTTCTTCTTTCACTCATTTCAGAAATAACTGTTAAGTATGTGCTGGATTGCGAAACATTGTGCTAAGTACAGAGTGTAACATGATTAAGACACTTTACTGTCGCCTCTCAATGTGGTACTTGAAACCTTTCCATTCCTAGTTTAAATGTGTCTTCCTCGATGAAGACTTCACAGAGCACCAGAGCCAGAAAGTCATCTCTTCCTCTTCTAAACTTGCACATCCAGTTACACGACAGCACTCAGGGAATTTTCATGCCAAGCAAGAGCTTTTTCAGGACAGGGATTTTCCCTGATTTATCTCTGTAGTCACCCACAGCTCCTAGAGTGCCTTTCGCACAACAAGCATTCAGCAAACACTGCTGTCTTGGACTTAAAACATGGAAAGTGAATGCTTCCAGCAAGGAGAAAAATGTCTCAGGATTTCACATGCATTGTCTTAAGCAATATTGCATTTTTTGGTAGTCAAG
>NW_016114320.1:0-1006 GCF_001604975.1 Cebus imitator | reverse complement strand
TGCAACTCTCAGTCCAAGGCTGAGGAGACACAGAATTGGCCAAAAATCCTGGGGATTCTGGAGTCCAAAGGCGTGCTGAATCTAAAGGTAGAAGAATCTAGAATTCTGATGTCCAAATTCAGAAGAAGCATGCCCCAGCTTCAAAAAAGAGTGAGTTAGAGAGGGTTTGCCTTTCCTCAGCCTTTCTGTTCTATCTAAGCTGTCAACCAGTTGGATGCTGCCCACCCACATTAGGTGAGGGCAGATCTTTTTTACTCAATCTACTCATTCAGATGCCAGTCTCTTCCAGAAACTCTCATAGACATACCCAGGAATATTCCTTTATTAGTTATCAGGGTATCTCTTAACACAGCCACGTTGACATGTCAAGTCAACCATCACATCCCACCTCCAAATAACTGGTAAAGTCAGTGCAAAGATTCAGGCCAAGAGTCACAGAATTTGTAAGTGGAAATGACCTTAAAGATCCAGTTGAAGCTATTCAATTTATAGACAAGTCAAGCACAGTAAGGGCAGTAATATTTACACACACTCTGAGATAGAAGATAACCAGGTTAGAGCTTTGATTTCCACATCAGTGTGACACGGAGGCTTTCATATTATAGGAACACCAAGATGTAACCTCCTGCACTTTGTCACCCAGGCTGGAGTACAGAGGCACAATCTCTGCTCTCTGCAGCCTCTGCCTCCCGGGTTCAAGTGATTGTCCTGCCTCAGCTTCCTGGGTAACTGGTATTACAGGCACCTGCCACAACACCTAGCTAATTTTGGTATTTTTTAGTAGAGATGGGGTTTTGCCATGTTGGCCAGGCTGGTCTGGAACTCCTGGCCTCAGGTGATCCACCTGCCTTGGCCTCCCAAAGTACTGTGATTAGGGGCATGAGCCACTGCTCTCAGCCCACCTGCAGTTGCCTCACAATTGTGATTCTTGACTTGAAACACTGATAAAATTACACAGGGACTGCAATCAGAGGCACCTTCATGAACACTCAAGACTTTGTTTTCA
>NW_016114319.1:0-1006 GCF_001604975.1 Cebus imitator | reverse complement strand
AAAAAAAAAAAAAAAAAAAAAAAAAAGAAAAGAAAGAAAAAGAAAAAGGCAATATTTGTATGGTGCAATAGAATATAAAAATAAGGCAGCTTATGGTCAGAAATGACTGACCTGTGCATGGTTGTGATGGACAGTTAGGTAGGCTGTGCACTGCACAATTACCAAGGGTGCCATGGCATTGTAGAAAGTATAAATGGTGAAAATTGTGCAGTGTGCAAATTATACAGCCATGTACAATCGACCTGAACCCTGGAGTTTTGACTGGGCTGCCTGGTCACCCTGGGGGCAAGAGAGTTTGTATGTTTGAAACTTATAACTCTTTTCGGCACATCATCAGCTGAGAAGCTAATGATCTTTAAGAACAGCTGCCATGGATTCTTATGAAAGCTTAAGCAAAGGTATCTAGAAGAGTGGAGAACGGGGCTTAGAAATCCATATTTTACAAAGGTCTGGGAATATGAGGCCTCATTTCTATGTGAACGTCTTTCCTTCTAATATCTAGAGAAAAATCTTGTCACTGTCAGAATGCAAGACATCAGTGGGGAGACCTTAGCAGGGCTGGGGGAATCCAACAAAGGGAAGAACTGATTTACTTAGATTTGAAAGGAATAGTGGAACACATCAGACATAATTTAATATTTATTTAGAAGTTGATCTGATCAGAGAAGAAGGCCCATCCCAGAAGGCAGAGCTGGGAGACTAGACTCTGGTGAGGGGCAAAGGAGAGGGACTCCTGAGATTCAGCTAGCCCTCAGTGGATGGTTGGAAGTGAATGAAATGAGCCAGACTCAGCCCAGACTCTCACAATTTCACTGACTGCAAATCCAGGCATCCCTGGGGTGGCTGCTGAAGGCAAGGGATGATGTAAACAGGCAGAAGGAAGAGACTTGAGAGATGTCTGGTACCTCCCCACTTTACCCTAATAATTCAACAGCACTTACTGATAATAATGATGATGGTGATGGTGATGATGATAGTAATGATAATTTTTTTTTTTTTTTTTTTT
>NW_016114318.1:0-1006 GCF_001604975.1 Cebus imitator | reverse complement strand
CGAATGTGGAAATAGATATTTCCAGACATATTCAGGCATATGAGAACTAGCAGGAAGACTGCGTTTAAAACACAGGAGAAACGTCCATTTCAAACCGCTCTGCTTTGTGTTCGTTCTCCTTAGGAAGTTGCATCTATGTTTAGATTCAGCGAGTTAGAAACACGTTTCTTCTAAACGCTGCGTTTGGCTATTCCAGAGTGAAAGAGACTATAGGCTGTAAGGAGAAATATCTTGCTCTGAAACTTAAACGCAGCTACCTAGCAGAATGGTTGTTAAGCTGTAGAATCAACTTACAGAGTTAAACTGATGTGTGTTTTCAACAGTTCAAAAATCTTTTCTTTGGAGAAACTGGAAACAGATATTTCCAGCCATATACATACATATAAGAACTAGAAGTAAGACTCAGTTTAAAAGAAAGGAGAAACGTCTAGTACAAACTGCTCTGCTTTGTGTTCGTTCACCTTAGGAAGTTGCATCTATGCTTTGATTCAGCGAGTTAGAAACACGTGTCTTTTAAAAGCTGCGTTTGGATATTCCTCAGTGACTTAGACTATGGGCTTTAATGAGAAATATCTAGCTCTAAAACAAAAACGCAGCTATCTAGCAGAATGGTTGTCAAGCTCTACTATCACCTTACAGAGTTATACCTATGTGTGTGTGTAGCAGTTCAGAAATCCTTTCTTTGGAGAATTTGGAAACAGATATCTCCAGACATATACAGTCATATGAGAACTAGCAATAAGAATGCGTTTAAAACACAGGATAAATGTCTATTTCAAACTGCTCTGCTATGTTTTCGTTCACCTTAGGAAGTAGCATCTATGGTTTGATTCAGTGAGTTAGAAACACGTTTCTTTTAAAAGCTGCGTTTTATATTCCAGAGTGAATGAGACTATAGGCTGTAATGAGAAATATCTGGACCACAAACGAAAACGCAGCTATCTAGCAGAATGGCTGTCAAGCTGTACAATCAACTTACAGAGTTAAACTGATGTGTGTGTGCAGC
>NW_016114317.1:0-1007 GCF_001604975.1 Cebus imitator | reverse complement strand
CCTGAAGAAAAGTTAATATGTGTTAACCAGGGACAGTATCTGCTGCATGATTCTTATTTAATCTTTGCTTTTAGAGGTACAGCAAAAGAGTAAATTTAAACTTTTAAGCTACAGGAAAAGAAAATTGGGCTTCTCTACTCTCTCTCCATTATGCTTTGCTTTGACTAGAGAAGAAAAGGAGGTTCCTACTGTCTAAAAAATTTATATAGTTGCATTGGCATACATAATATATTTATATTTATTTATAAATTATTCACATGTATTGCTGTATTAATAAGTTATATACCCAATAAAACAAATACAAATTTTAGAATAACATAAATAGAAATAAGAGGGCGAATGTTTTCTTCCTACATTCAAATGATCATCTTGAAGACTTACTCTTTGAATACCACAGGTTTCAACATATATCTGCACAAGTAATACTCACAGTAGTGTTTTTCAAACTTGAGGAGTTTGTTAAAAAAATGTAAAATAATTTCAGGCTCAAGTTGCTTCTCAATTCTCTAAGTTTTCATTCCACTACCCAGGTGATCTGATACATGGCAATGTTTCGGAACCATCCTTTGAGGTTGTAATTTATCTTTCTTGTTTATGAAAAATTCTACAATACTAAAAGCCTCCTAACTCATACAACTGAGACTGGCGGTTGGTTGAGACAATCAGTTAATTCAAAAAGTCAAAGCAGGAAATTGTGGAAAATGTTTACAGGCATACATATCCTAAACATTTTTTGTTTGTTTGTTTGAGATGGAGTCTAGCTCTGTCGTCCAGGCTGGAGTGCAATGGCTCAATTTCAGCTCACTGCAACATCCACCTCCTGAGTTCAAGTGATTCTCCTGCCTCAGCCTCCCGAGAAGCTGGGATTACAGGTACCTGTGACTGCACCTGGCTAATTTTTTGTATTTTTAGTAGAGATGGGGTTTCACCATCTTGGCCAGGCTAGTCTCGAATTCCTGACCTCATGATTCACCTGCCTTGGCCTCCCAAAGTCACGCCCAGCCAAA
>NW_016114316.1:0-1007 GCF_001604975.1 Cebus imitator | reverse complement strand
CAGCCTCTACTTAGTGAAAGATTACTCATAAGCAAATTTGTAAAGACTCTCTGAATGGCAGTGAATGATTAATGGTGGGAAGAAAAACGTGTTATTCTGTAAGCTGAGAGATATTGCCAAGAATATTCCCTTTCACTTCCCAGTCACAGATGTAGAGAAAGACAGGCAAGTCAGGGTCATCTTACTGAAAAGGGGAACGTTGAAGAAAGTGGCACCTAGCAACTCTTCTAGAGATTTCTTACGTTTTTGAGATACAGAAATTTGTATATTGTACTTATCTATTCTGGGGTGCTTCATCAGGAGTATATCCAAACCTCGAGGTGTTTTGTTGTTGTTGTTGTGGTTTTTTGTTTGTTTGTTTGTTTTTTGCTGTTATTGTTAGAGACAAGAGTCTCACTATGTTGCTCAAACTGGACGCAAACTCTTAGGCTCAAACCGGGACTAAAGGAACATGCCACTATGCCCACCTTCAAGAAAACATTTTTAAACATACACTTTCAGGCCTTATTAGATCTATTATATCAAAATCTTCAGGGGAAAGCCTACGATTTTAGATTTTTTAACAAAATTAGCTCAGGTCACTATAATGCACAATTCTGAGAATTAGTGCAGCAGGCAGTCACTTCAGGCTCATCCTTCACCCACATGGCTAATTCTCTTTATCAGTTATAGATGTTGCCAAAAAGAGAAAAGAGATAGAGTTATTTATTAAATCTCCATTTAATTTTTATGGGTATGAGTAGAATAGAAACAGTAAACTTAAAATCCAACTTGATTCTGCTATTAATAAGCTCCTTATCTCCCACCTTCCCATCAAGACATTTTAGATTTTAGAGGAGAGTTTAGACTCTTCTCTAAGTGGCTGTTTCTGCCTGAATGAGTAGTAAGTCAGTTAATAATTTGTTTCACCTTCTGCTGAAGTTTCTCACTCTGTCATCACATATTCACTGCCAATATGGTTTTCTCAGAGTTCTCCTAAAATTAATCTCTAGACAAGTTTAAACTCA
>NW_016114315.1:0-1007 GCF_001604975.1 Cebus imitator | reverse complement strand
TGAGATGGAAGCTTGCTCTGTCACCCAGGCTGGAGTGTAGTGGTGCAATTTCAGCTCATTGCAACCTTCCCCTCTCGGGTTCAAGCGATTCTCCTGTCTCATCCGCCGGACTAGCTGGGATTACAGGCATGTGCCACCACACCTGGCTAATTTTTGTATCTGTAGTGGAGACAGGGTTTCACCATGTTGGCCAGGCTGGTCTTGAACTCCTGACCTCAGGTGATCTGCCCATCTTGGCCTCCCAAAGTGCTGGGATTACATGTGTGAGCCACCACGCCTGGCCCATTCATTCTTTTGACAAACATTTGTTGGGCTCCTATATGCCAGGTACTGTGGTAGGCACTGAGGATACAAGAGGCAAATAAGATACGGCAACTGTCTCAGGAAATTGATAATTAGTCCTCATTAGTCTCCCTCCTTTCAAGCTTACTATCTTTAAATCCATCATCCACAGTGACACTACAACTGTGTGGTGTTAGTATATATATCTTACACTCACCTTTCCTGCTTAAAATCCTTCATTAGTCTCCTGTCACTAATAGGATGAAGACCGAACTCCCTAGTTAGACTTACAAAACTCATAATCTGGACTATATTTACTTCTTTAGTCTTATATCTCACCACTGTGCGTCATTCTTTATACTCCCATAAAAACAAACTGCTTTTATTTCAACCCCTCACTAGGGCCATTTCTTTCCTTATATGTCTTTGATGATGCTAATGCCTGTCTGGAATTCCTTTCCTCCCCAATTCCTACTGAATTTTCAAAATATAACTAATATAACTCACTCCCGAGGGGTCTTGGAATAGGTAACTTTAGAGCAAATTCCATTCCTCCACGTATATTTCTGTCATAGTAACTACTGAATTGAAACTGTTGGCTTGTTTTTCTCTTCCATTAGACTAAAAAGCACCTTGACAGCAAGGGTCATGGTTTTAGTTTTATCATATATAGTATACAGTGTGTGTATGTATATATATATATATATATATATTTTTTTTTTTTT
>NW_016114314.1:0-1007 GCF_001604975.1 Cebus imitator | reverse complement strand
AAAAAAAAAAAAAAAAAAAAAAATTATTTTCCTTGTATTTTCAAAATGGCTATACTAAGTGAAAGATACAAAGATACAGCTTGTGGTCTTGGCACTGTTAATACCCGTGAATTCATCTGCTTGAAAAACAAACACTGGATTGTGTTATTGTTATTATTTTCCTTCCAACTGTGAGATTTCAGCATGTCACTGCCAGAATGATGAGCAGTGTATGTCAGCGTTAAAACAACTGCAAGTTTTGAGCACAGTCTGAAAAACAAATTATCAATTTCTTAAACCAATAAGATGTTAAATTTCAGAAACTTTTAAAATTCCAGACAGTGTTTCACTCTCATATTTCAATAGAAATCATTTCTGGAGAAAAGACTAACAAAAATAAAAGGCAACATTTTTCTTTCTTTTTCAGAAAGTCTGCCCCCTCCCTCTCACCCCAAAAAGTATACAAAGTTAACTTACCATGCCTTAAGCGGGAAACAGCAGCCGACTGTGGAAAAGTACTAAATAAACACTTGAGAAAATGCTCACAGGTCACTTCTCCCTTTTTCTGTACCAAAATTAGCAGCTTTCGGCTTTTCTTCAGGAGATCTGTAACATTCTCCAGAGCCTCATATTCTTCCTCAGAAATCAACCTCCGAGAGGTTAACGTGTCTAAGATAGAATCAAGATCATGTTGGAGGATTTCAAGCAACTTTTTTCGTTCTCTTTCTATGATCTCTGAGGGAGTACTCTCAGTAGCCATTGTTCCTGTTTCCTTTAAACCAGGAAATGGGTTATGAAATCATCCTGAGAATAAGTAAAAGTTGAAAAAAAAAAAAAATTATGAAGCTAGAACAATCAAAACAGTATGGTGATTGCATAAACCAAAAGCATAAACCAATGAATAGAAAGCCCGGAAATAAACCTGCCCATTTGCAGATTTGTTGCATAGGTGCATGTGCCATGGTGGTTTGCTGCACCTATCAACCCATCATCTAGGTTTTAAGCCCCACATGCATTAGGTATTTGTC